>NW_027463919.1:0-90996 GCF_050947455.1 Rhinoderma darwinii
GAAACATGCAGAGAAGTCCAAGATAGTGTTTTTTAGACTGGCTGCCACGAGCTGAATCGAATGCAGCCAAGAGCGAGCGTCTAGGACTTACGGTTCAGGAGTTATTCACAGAAACATGGTTCTTTTACTGCCAGCCGCGAAAGCGAAAATAACCAAGATCGAGCGTCTAGGATTTACTTGTCAATAACTCGCCTGGGAAACATCCAGAGAAGTCAAACACAGTGCTCCTATACTAATTGCCAGGCGCTGAGACGAATGCCGCCAAGATCGAGCGTCTAGGACTTACGGTTCAGGAGTTATTCACAGAAACATGGTTCTGAACATGCTGCCAATTTCTCGCCTGGGAAACATGCAGAGAAGTCCAAGATAGTGTTTTTTAGACTGGCTGCCACGAGCTGAATCGAATGCAGCCAAGAGCGAGCGTCTAGGACTTACGGTTCAGGAGTTATTCACAGAAACATGGTTCTGAACATGCTGCCAATTGCTCGCCTGGGAAACATGCAGAGAAGTCCAAGATAGTGTTTTTTAGACTGGCTGCCACGAGCTGAATCGAATGCAGCCAAGAGCGAGCGTCTAGGACTTACGGTTCAGGAGTTATTCACAGAAACATGGTTCTTTTACTGCCAGCCGCGAAAGCGAAAATAACCAAGATCGAGCGTCTAGGATTTACTTGTCAATAACTCGCCTGGGAAACATCCAGAGAAGTCAAACACAGTGCTCCTATACTAATTGCCAGGCGCTGAGACGAATGCCGCCAAGATCGAGCGTCTAGGACTTACGGTTCAGGAGTTATTCACAGAAACATGGTTCTGAACATGCTGCCAATTGCTCGCCTGGGAAACATGCAGAGAAGTCCAAGATAGTGTTTTTTAGACTGGCTGCCACGAGCTGAATCGAATGCAGCCAAGAGCGAGCGTCTAGGACTTACGGTTCAGGAGTTATTCACAGAAACATGGTTCTTTTACTGCCAGCCGCGAAAGCGAAAATAACCAAGATCGAGCGTCTAGGATTTACTTGTCAATAACTCGCCTGGGAAACATCCAGAGAAGTCAAACACAGTGCTCCTATACTAATTGCCAGGCGCTGAGACGAATGCCGCCAAGATCGAGCGTCTAGGACTTACGGTTCAGGAGTTATTCACAGAAACATGGTTCTGAACATGCTGCCAATTTCTCGCCTGGGAAACATGCAGAGAAGTCCAAGATAGTGTTTTTTAGACTGGCTGCCACGAGCTGAATCGAATGCAGCCAAGAGCGAGCGTCTAGGACTTACGGTTCAGGAGTTATTCACAGAAACATGGTTCTTTTACTGCCAGCCGCGAAAGCGAAAATAACCAAGATCGAGCGTCTAGGATTTACTTGTCAATAACTCGCCTGGGAAACATCCAGAGAAGTCAAACACAGTGCTCCTATACTAATTGCCAGGCGCTGAGACGAATGCCGCCAAGATCGAGCGTCTAGGACTTACGGTTCAGGAGTTATTCACAGAAACATGGTTTTGAACATGCTGCCAATTTCTCGCCTGGGAAACATGCAGAGAAGTCCAAGATAGTGTTTTTTAGACTGGCTGCCACGAGCTGAATCGAATGCAGCCAAGAGCGAGCGTCTAGGACTTACGGTTCAGGAGTTATTCACAGAAACATGGTTCTGAACATGCTGCCAATTGCTCGCCTGGGAAACATGCAGAGAAGTCCAAGATAGTGTTTTTTAGACTGGCTGCCACGAGCTGAATCGAATGCAGCCAAGAGCGAGCGTCTAGGACTTACGGTTCAGGAGTTATTCACAGAAACATGGTTCTGAACATGCTGCCAATTTCTCACCTGGGAAACATGCAGAGAAGTCCAAGATAGTGTTTTTTAGACTGGCTGCCACGAGCTGAATCGAATGCAGCCAAGAGCGAGCGTCTAGGACTTACGGTTCAGGAGTTATTCACAGAAACATGGTTCTGAACATGCTGCCAATTGCTCGCCTGGGAAACATGCAGAGAAGTCCAAGATAGTATTTTTTAGACTGGCTGCCACGAGCTGAATCGAATGCAGCCAAGAGCGAGCGTCTAGGACTTACGGTTCAGGAGTTATTCACAGAAACATGGTTCTGAACATGCTGCCAATTGCTCGCCTGGGAAACATGCAGAGAAGTCCAAGATAGTGTTTTTTAGACTGGCTGCCACGAGCTGAATCGAATGCAGCCAAGAGCGAGCGTCTAGGACTTACGGTTCAGGAGTTATTCACAGAAACATGGTTCTTTTACTGCCAGCCGCGAAAGCGAAAATAACCAAGATCGAGCGTCTAGGATTTACTTGTCAATAACTCGCCTGGGAAACATCCAGAGAAGTCAAACACAGTGCTCCTATACTAATTGCCAGGCGCTGAGACGAATGCCGCCATGATCGAGCGTCTAGGACTTACGGTTCAGGAGTTATTCACAGAAACATGGTTCTGAACATGCTGCCAATTTCTCGCCTGGGAAACATGCAGAGAAGTCCAAGATAGTGTTTTTTAGACTGGCTGCCACGAGCTGAATCGAATGCAGCCAAGAGCGAGCGTCTAGGACTTACGGTTCAGGAGTTATTCACAGAAACATGGTTCTGAACATGCTGCCAATTGCTCGCCTGGGAAACATGCAGAGAAGTCCAAGATAGTGTTTTTTAGACTGGCTGCCACGAGCTGAATCGAATGCAGCCAAGAGCGAGCGTCTAGGACTTACGGTTCAGGAGTTATTCACAGAAACATGGTTCTGAACATGCTGCCAATTTCTCGCCTGGGAAACATGCAGAGAAGTCCAAGATAGTGTTTTTTAGACTGGCTGCCACGAGCTGAATCGAATGCAGCCAAGAGCGAGCGTCTAGGACTTACGGTTCAGGAGTTATTCACAGAAAC
Source organism: Rhinoderma darwinii (assembly GCF_050947455.1). Classification (NCBI taxonomy): domain Eukaryota; kingdom Metazoa; phylum Chordata; class Amphibia; order Anura; family Rhinodermatidae; genus Rhinoderma; species Rhinoderma darwinii. Next base: position 2,879 of record NW_027463919.1, read on the forward strand.
ATGGTTCTGAACATGCTGCCAATTGCTCGCCTGGGAAACATGCAGAGAAGTCCAAGATAGTGTTTTTTAGACTGGCTGCCACGAGCTGAATCGAATGCAGCCAAGAGCGAGCGTCTAGGACTTACGGTTCAGGAGTTATTCACAGAAACATGGTTCTGAACATGCTGCCAATTGCTCGCCTGGGAAACATGCAGAGAAGTCCAAGATAGTGTTTTTTAGACTGGCTGCCACGAGCTGAATCGAATGCAGCCAAGAGCGAGCGTCTAGGACTTACGGTTCAGGAGTTATTCACAGAAACATGGTTCTTTTACTGCCAGCCGCGAAAGCGAAAATAACCAAGATCGAGCGTCTAGGATTTACTTGTCAATAACTCGCCTGGGAAACATCCAGAGAAGTCAAACACAGTGCTCCTATACTAATTGCCAGGCGCTGAGACGAATGCCGCCAAGATCGAGCGTCTAGGACTTACGGTTCAGGAGTTATTCACAGAAACATGGTTCTGAACATGCTGCCAATTTCTCGCCTGGGAAACATGCAGAGAAGTCCAAGATAGTGTTTTTTAGACTGGCTGCCACGAGCTGAATCGAATGCAGCCAAGAGCGAGCGTCTAGGACTTACGGTTCAGGAGTTATTCACAGAAACATGGTTCTTTTACTGCCAGCCGCGAAAGCGAAAATAACCAAGATCGAGCGTCTAGGATTTACTTGTCAATAACTCGCCTGGGAAACATCCAGAGAAGTCAAACACAGTGCTCCTATACTAATTGCCAGGCGCTGAGACGAATGCCGCCAAGATCGAGCGTCTAGGACTTACGGTTCAGGAGTTATTCACAGAAACATGGTTTTGAACATGCTGCCAATTTCTCGCCTGGGAAACATGCAGAGAAGTCCAAGATAGTGTTTTTTAGACTGGCTGCCACGAGCTGAATCGAATGCAGCCAAGAGCGAGCGTCTAGGACTTACGGTTCAGGAGTTATTCACAGAAACATGGTTCTGAACATGCTGCCAATTGCTCGCCTGGGAAACATGCAGAGAAGTCCAAGATAGTGTTTTTTAGACTGGCTGCCACGAGCTGAATCGAATGCAGCCAAGAGCGAGCGTCTAGGACTTACGGTTCAGGAGTTATTCACAGAAACATGGTTCTGAACATGCTGCCAATTTCTCGCCTGGGAAACATGCAGAGAAGTCCAAGATAGTGTTTTTTAGACTGGCTGCCACGAGCTGAATCGAATGCAGCCAAGAGCGAGCGTCTAGGACTTACGGTTCAGGAGTTATTCACAGAAACATGGTTCTGAACATGCTGCCAATTGCTCGCCTGGGAAACATGCAGAGAAGTCCAAGATAGTGTTTTTTAGACTGGCTGCCACGAGCTGAATCGAATGCAGCCAAGAGCGAGCGTCTAGGACTTACGGTTCAGGAGTTATTCACAGAAACATGGTTCTGAACATGCTGCCAATTGCTCGCCTGGGAAACATGCAGAGAAGTCCAAGATAGTGTTTTTTAGACTGGCTGCCACGAGCTGAATCGAATGCAGCCAAGAGCGAGCGTCTAGGACTTACGGTTCAGGAGTTATTCACAGAAACATGGTTCTTTTACTGCCAGCCGCGAAAGCGAAAATAACCAAGATCGAGCGTCTAGGATTTACTTGTCAATAACTCGCCTGGGAAACATCCAGAGAAGTCAAACACAGTGCTCCTATACTAATTGCCAGGCGCTGAGACGAATGCCGCCAAGATCGAGCGTCTAGGACTTACGGTTCAGGAGTTATTCACAGAAACATGGTTCTGAACATGCTGCCAATTTCTCGCCTGGGAAACATGCAGAGAAGTCCAAGATAGTGTTTTTTAGACTGGCTGCCACGAGCTGAATCGAATGCAGCCAAGAGCGAGCGTCTAGGACTTACGGTTCAGGAGTTATTCACAGAAACATGGTTCTGAACATGCTGCCAATTGCTCGCCTGGGAAACATGCAGAGAAGTCCAAGATAGTGTTTTTTAGACTGGCTGCCACGAGCTGAATCGAATGCAGCCAAGAGCGAGCGTCTAGGACTTACGGTTCAGGAGTTATTCACAGAAACATGGTTCTGAACATGCTGCCAATTTCTCGCCTGGGAAACATGCAGAGAAGTCCAAGATAGTGTTTTTTAGACTGGCTGCCACGAGCTGAATCGAATGCAGCCAAGAGCGAGCGTCTAGGACTTACGGTTCAGGAGTTATTCACAGAAACATGGTTCTGAACATGCTGCCAATTTCTCGCCTGGGAAACATGCAGAGAAGTCCAAGATAGTGTTTTTTAGACTGGCTGCCACGAGCTGAATCGAATGCAGCCAAGAGCGAGCGTCTAGGACTTACGGTTCAGGAGTTATTCACAGAAACATGGTTCTGAACATGCTGCCAATTGCTCGCCTGGGAAACATGCAGAGAAGTCCAAGATAGTGTTTTTTAGACTGGCTGCCACGAGCTGAATCGAATGCAGCCAAGAGCGAGCGTCTAGGACTTACGGTTCAGGAGTTATTCACAGAAACATGGTTCTGAACATGCTGCCAATTGCTCGCCTGGGAAACATGCAGAGAAGTCCAAGATAGTGTTTTTTAGACTGGCTGCCACGAGCTGAATCGAATGCAGCCAAGAGCGAGCGTCTAGGACTTACGGTTCAGGAGTTATTCACAGAAACATGGTTCTTTTACTGCCAGCCGCGAAAGCGAAAATAACCAAGATCGAGCGTCTAGGATTTACTTGTCAATAACTCGCCTGGGAAACATCCAGAGAAGTCAAACACAGTGCTCCTATACTAATTGCCAGGCGCTGAGACGAATGCCGCCAAGATCGAGCGTCTAGGACTTACGGTTCAGGAGTTATTCACAGAAACATGGTTCTGAACATGCTGCCAATTTCTCGCCTGGGAAACATGCAGAGAAGTCCAAGATAGTGTTTTTTAGACTGGCTGCCACGAGCTGAATCGAATGCAGCCAAGAGCGAGCGTCTAGGACTTACGGTTCAGGAGTTATTCACAGAAACATGGTTCTGAACATGCTGCCAATTTCTCGCCTGGGAAACATGCAGAGAAGTCCAAGATAGTGTTTTTTAGACTGGCTGCCACGAGCTGAATCGAATGCAGCCAAGAGCGAGCGTCTAGGACTTACGGTTCAGGAGTTATTCACAGAAACATGGTTCTGAACATGCTGCCAATTTCTCGCCTGGGAAACATGCAGAGAAGTCCAAGATAGTGTTTTTTAGACTGGCTGCCACGAGCTGAATCGAATGCAGCCAAGAGCGAGCGTCTAGGACTTACGGTTCAGGAGTTATTCACAGAAACATGGTTCTGAACATGCTGCCAATTTCTCGCCTGGGAAACATGCAGAGAAGTCCAAGATAGTGTTTTTTAGACTGGCTGCCACGAGCTGAATCGAATGCAGCCAAGAGCGAGCGTCTAGGACTTACGGTTCAGGAGTTATTCACAGAAACATGGTTCTGAACATGCTGCCAATTGCTCGCCTGGGAAACATGCAGAGAAGTCCAAGATAGTGTTTTTTAGACTGGCTGCCACGAGCTGAATCGAATGCAGCCAAGAGCGAGCGTCTAGGACTTACGGTTCAGGAGTTATTCACAGAAACATGGTTCTGAACATGCTGCCAATTGCTCGCCTGGGAAACATGCAGAGAAGTCCAAGATAGTGTTTTTTAGACTGGCTGCCACGAGCTGAATCGAATGCAGCCAAGAGCGAGCGTCTAGGACTTACGGTTCAGGAGTTATTCACAGAAACATGGTTCTTTTACTGCCAGCCGCGAAAGCGAAAATAACCAAGATCGAGCGTCTAGGATTTACTTGTCAATAACTCGCCTGGGAAACATCCAGAGAAGTCAAACACAGTGCTCCTATACTAATTGCCAGGCGCTGAGACGAATGCCGCCAAGATCGAGCGTCTAGGACTTACGGTTCAGGAGTTATTCACAGAAACATGGTTCTGAACATGCTGCCAATTTCTCGCCTGGGAAACATGCAGAGAAGTCCAAGATAGTGTTTTTTAGACTGGCTGCCACGAGCTGAATCGAATGCAGCCAAGAGCGAGCGTCTAGGACTTACGGTTCAGGAGTTATTCACAGAAACATGGTTCTTTTACTGCCAGCCGCGAAAGCGAAAATAACCAAGATCGAGCGTCTAGGATTTACTTGTCAATAACTCGCCTGGGAAACATCCAGAGAAGTCAAACACAGTGCTCCTATACTAATTGCCAGGCGCTGAGACGAATGCCGCCAAGATCGAGCGTCTAGGACTTACGGTTCAGGAGTTATTCACAGAAACATGGTTCTGAACATGCTGCCAATTTCTCGCCTGGGAAACATGCAGAGAAGTCCAAGATAGTGTTTTTTAGACTGGCTGCCACGAGCTGAATCGAATGCAGCCAAGAGCGAGCGTCTAGGACTTACGGTTCAGGAGTTATTCACAGAAACATGGTTCTGAACATGCTGCCAATTGCTCGCCTGGGAAACATGCAGAGAAGTCCAAGATAGTGTTTTTTAGACTGGCTGCCACGAGCTGAATCGAATGCAGCCAAGAGCGAGCGTCTAGGACTTACGGTTCAGGAGTTATTCACAGAAACATGGTTCTGAACATGCTGCCAATTTCTCGCCTGGGAAACATGCAGAGAAGTCCAAGATAGTGTTTTTTAGACTGGCTGCCACGAGCTGAATCGAATGCAGCCAAGAGCGAGCGTCTAGGACTTACGGTTCAGGAGTTATTCACAGAAACATGGTTCTGAACATGCTGCCAATTGCTCGCCTGGGAAACATGCAGAGAAGTCCAAGATAGTGTTTTTTAGACTGGCTGCCACGAGCTGAATCGAATGCAGCCAAGAGCGAGCGTCTAGGACTTACGGTTCAGGAGTTATTCACAGAAACATGGTTCTGAACATGCTGCCAATTGCTCGCCTGGGAAACATGCAGAGAAGTCCAAGATAGTGTTTTTTAGACTGGCTGCCACGAGCTGAATCGAATGCAGCCAAGAGCGAGCGTCTAGGACTTACGGTTCAGGAGTTATTCACAGAAACATGGTTCTGAACATGCTGCCAATTGCTCGCCTGGGAAACATGCAGAGAAGTCCAAGATAGTGTTTTTTAGACTGGCTGCCACGAGCTGAATCGAATGCAGCCAAGAGCGAGCGTCTAGGACTTACGGTTCAGGAGTTATTCACAGAAACATGGTTCTTTTACTGCCAGCCGCGAAAGCGAAAATAACCAAGATCGAGCGTCTAGGATTTACTTGTCAATAACTCGCCTGGGAAACATCCAGAGAAGTCAAACACAGTGCTCCTATACTAATTGCCAGGCGCTGAGACGAATGCCGCCAAGATCGAGCGTCTAGGACTTACGGTTCAGGAGTTATTCACAGAAACATGGTTCTGAACATGCTGCCAATTTCTCGCCTGGGAAACATGCAGAGAAGTCCAAGATAGTGTTTTTTAGACTGGCTGCCACGAGCTGAATCGAATGCAGCCAAGAGCGAGCGTCTAGGACTTACGGTTCAGGAGTTATTCACAGAAACATGGTTCTGAACATGCTGCCAATTGCTCGCCTGGGAAACATGCAGAGAAGTCCAAGATAGTGTTTTTTAGACTGGCTGCCACGAGCTGAATCGAATGCAGCCAAGAGCGAGCGTCTAGGACTTACGGTTCAGGAGTTATTCACAGAAACATGGTTCTGAACATGCTGCCAATTTCTCGCCTGGGAAACATGCAGAGAAGTCCAAGATAGTGTTTTTTAGACTGGCTGCCACGAGCTGAATCGAATGCAGCCAAGAGCGAGCGTCTAGGACTTACGGTTCAGGAGTTATTCACAGAAACATGGTTCTGAACATGCTGCCAATTGCTCGCTTGGGAAACATGCAGAGAAGTCCAAGATAGTGTTTTTTAGACTGGCTGCCACGAGCTGAATCGAATGCAGCCAAGAGCGAGCGTCTAGGACTTACGGTTCAGGAGTTATTCACAGAAACATGGTTCTTTTACTGCCAGCCGCGAAAGCGAAAATAACCAAGATCGAGCGTCTAGGATTTACTTGTCAATAACTCGCCTGGGAAACATCCAGAGAAGTCAAACACAGTGCTCCTATACTAATTGCCAGGCGCTGAGACGAATGCCGCCAAGATCGAGCGTCTAGGACTTACGGTTCAGGAGTTATTCACAGAAACATGGTTCTGAACATGCTGCCAATTTCTCGTCTGGGAAACATGCAGAGAAGTCCAAGATAGTGTTTTTTAGACTGGCTGCCACGAGCTGAATCGAATGCAGCCAAGAGCGAGCGTCTAGGACTTACGGTTCAGGAGTTATTCACAGAAACATGGTTCTGAACATGCTGCCAATTGCTCGCCTGGGAAACATGCAGAGAAGTCCAAGATAGTGTTTTTTAGACTGGCTGCCACGAGCTGAATCGAATGCAGCCAAGAGCGAGCGTCTAGGACTTACGGTTCAGGAGTTATTCACAGAAACATGGTTCTGAACATGCTGCCAATTTCTCGCCTGGGAAACATGCAGAGAAGTCCAAGATAGTGTTTTTTAGACTGGCTGCCACGAGCTGAATCGAATGCAGCCAAGAGCGAGCGTCTAGGACTTACGGTTCAGGAGTTATTCACAGAAACATGGTTCTGAACATGCTGCCAATTGCTCGCCTGGGAAACATGCAGAGAAGTCCAAGATAGTGTTTTTTAGACTGGCTGCCACGAGCTGAATCGAATGCAGCCAAGAGCGAGCGTCTAGGACTTACGGTTCAGGAGTTATTCACAGAAACATGGTTCTGAACATGCTGCCAATTGCTCGCCTGGGAAACATGCAGAGAAGTCCAAGATAGTGTTTTTTAGACTGGCTGCCACGAGCTGAATCGAATGCAGCCAAGAGCGAGCGTCTAGGACTTACGGTTCAGGAGTTATTCACAGAAACATGGTTCTTTTACTGCCAGCCGCGAAAGCGAAAATAACCAAGATCGAGCGTCTAGGATTTACTTGTCAATAACTCGCCTGGGAAACATCCAGAGAAGTCAAACACAGTGCTCCTATACTAATTGCCAGGCGCTGAGACGAATGCCGCCAAGATCGAGCGTCTAGGACTTACGGTTCAGGAGTTATTCACAGAAACATGGTTCTGAACATGCTGCCAATTTCTCGCCTGGGAAACATGCAGAGAAGTCCAAGATAGTGTTTTTAGACTGGCTGCCACGAGCTGAATCGAATGCAGCCAAGAGCGAGCGTCTAGGACTTACGGTTCAGGAGTTATTCACAGAAACATGGTTCTGAACATGCTGCCAATTTCTCGCCTGGGAAACATGCAGAGAAGTCCAAGATAGTGTTTTTTAGACTGGCTGCCACGAGCTGAATCGAATGCAGCCAAGAGCGAGCGTCTAGGACTTACGGTTCAGGAGTTATTCACAGAAACATGGTTCTGAACATGCTGCCAATTGCTCGCCTGGGAAACATGCAGAGAAGTCCAAGATAGTGTTTTTTAGACTGGCTGCCACGAGCTGAATCGAATGCAGCCAAGAGCGAGCGTCTAGGACTTACGGTTCAGGAGTTATTCACAGAAACATGGTTCTGAACATGCTGCCAATTTCTCGCCTGGGAAACATGCAGAGAAGTCCAAGATAGTGTTTTTTAGACTGGCTGCCACGAGCTGAATCGAATGCAGCCAAGAGCGAGCGTCTAGGACTTACGGTTCAGGAGTTATTCACAGAAACATGGTTCTGAACATGCTGCCAATTGCTCGCCTGGGAAACATGCAGAGAAGTCCAAGATAGTGTTTTTTAGACTGGCTGCCACGAGCTGAATCGAATGCAGCCAAGAGCGAGCGTCTAGGACTTACGGTTCAGGAGTTATTCACAGAAACATGGTTCTGAACATGCTGCCAATTGCTCGCCTGGGAAACATGCAGAGAAGTCCAAGATAGTGTTTTTTAGACTGGCTGCCACGAGCTGAATCGAATGCAGCCAAGAGCGAGCGTCTAGGACTTACGGTTCAGGAGTTATTCACAGAAACATGGTTCTGAACATGCTGCCAATTGCTCGCCTGGGAAACATGCAGAGAAGTCCAAGATAGTGTTTTTTAGACTGGCTGCCACGAGCTGAATCGAATGCAGCCAAGAGCGAGCGTCTAGGACTTACGGTTCAGGAGTTATTCACAGAAACATGGTTCTTTTACTGCCAGCCGCGAAAGCGAAAATAACCAAGATCGAGCGTCTAGGATTTACTTGTCAATAACTCGCCTGGGAAACATCCAGAGAAGTCAAACACAGTGCTCCTATACTAATTGCCAGGCGCTGAGACGAATGCCGCCAAGATCGAGCGTCTAGGACTTACGGTTCAGGAGTTATTCACAGAAACATGGTTCTGAACATGCTGCCAATTTCTCGCCTGGGAAACATGCAGAGAAGTCCAAGATAGTGTTTTTTAGACTGGCTGCCACGAGCTGAATCGAATGCAGCCAAGAGCGAGCGTCTAGGACTTACGGTTCAGGAGTTATTCACAGAAACATGGTTCTGAACATGCTGCCAATTGCTCGCCTGGGAAACATGCAGAGAAGTCCAAGATAGTGTTTTTTAGACTGGCTGCCACGAGCTGAATCGAATGCAGCCAAGAGCGAGCGTCTAGGACTTACGGTTCAGGAGTTATTCACAGAAACATGGTTCTGAACATGCTGCCAATTTCTCGCCTGGGAAACATGCAGAGAAGTCCAAGATAGTGTTTTTTAGACTGGCTGCCACGAGCTGAATCGAATGCAGCCAAGAGCGAGCGTCTAGGACTTACGGTTCAGGAGTTATTCACAGAAACATGGTTCTGAACATGCTGCCAATTGCTCGCCTGGGAAACATGCAGAGAAGTCCAAGATAGTGTTTTTTAGACTGGCTGCCACGAGCTGAATCGAATGCAGCCAAGAGCGAGCGTCTAGGACTTACGGTTCAGGAGTTATTCACAGAAACATGGTTCTTTTACTGCCAGCCGCGAAAGCGAAAATAACCAAGATCGAGCGTCTAGGATTTACTTGTCAATAACTCGCCTGGGAAACATCCAGAGAAGTCAAACACAGTGCTCCTATACTAATTGCCAGGCGCTGAGACGAATGCCGCCAAGATCGAGCGTCTAGGACTTACGGTTCAGGAGTTATTCACAGAAACATGGTTTTGAACATGCTGCCAATTTCTCGTCTGGGAAACATGCAGAGAAGTCCAAGATAGTGTTTTTTAGACTGGCTGCCACGAGCTGAATCGAATGCAGCCAAGAGCGAGCGTCTAGGACTTACGGTTCAGGAGTTATTCACAGAAACATGGTTCTGAACATGCTGCCAATTGCTCGCCTGGGAAACATGCAGAGAAGTCCAAGATAGTGTTTTTTAGACTGGCTGCCACGAGCTGAATCGAATGCAGCCAAGAGCGAGCGTCTAGGACTTACGGTTCAGGAGTTATTCACAGAAACATGGTTCTGAACATGCTGCCAATTTCTCGCCTGGGAAACATGCAGAGAAGTCCAAGATAGTGTTTTTTAGACTGGCTGCCACGAGCTGAATCGAATGCAGCCAAGAGCGAGCGTCTAGGACTTACGGTTCAGGAGTTATTCACAGAAACATGGTTCTGAACATGCTGCCAATTGCTCGCCTGGGAAACATGCAGAGAAGTCCAAGATAGTGTTTTTTAGACTGGCTGCCACGAGCTGAATCGAATGCAGCCAAGAGCGAGCGTCTAGGACTTACGGTTCAGGAGTTATTCACAGAAACATGGTTCTGAACATGCTGCCAATTGCTCGCCTGGGAAACATGCAGAGAAGTCCAAGATAGTGTTTTTTAGACTGGCTGCCACGAGCTGAATCGAATGCAGCCAAGAGCGAGCGTCTAGGACTTACGGTTCAGGAGTTATTCACAGAAACATGGTTCTTTTACTGCCAGCCGCGAAAGCGAAAATAACCAAGATCGAGCGTCTAGGATTTACTTGTCAATAACTCGCCTGGGAAACATCCAGAGAAGTCAAACACAGTGCTCCTATACTAATTGCCAGGCGCTGAGACGAATGCCGCCAAGATCGAGCGTCTAGGACTTACGGTTCAGGAGTTATTCACAGAAACATGGTTCTGAACATGCTGCCAATTTCTCGCCTGGGAAACATGCAGAGAAGTCCAAGATAGTGTTTTTTAGACTGGCTGCCACGAGCTGAATCGAATGCAGCCAAGAGCGAGCGTCTAGGACTTACGGTTCAGGAGTTATTCACAGAAACATGGTTCTGAACATGCTGCCAATTGCTCGCCTGGGAAACATGCAGAGAAGTCCAAGATAGTGTTTTTTAGACTGGCTGCCACGAGCTGAATCGAATGCAGCCAAGAGCGAGCGTCTAGGACTTACGGTTCAGGAGTTATTCACAGAAACATGGTTCTGAACATGCTGCCAATTGCTCGCCTGGGAAACATGCAGAGAAGTCCAAGATAGTGTTTTTTAGACTGGCTGCCACGAGCTGAATCGAATGCAGCCAAGAGCGAGCGTCTAGGACTTACGGTTCAGGAGTTATTCACAGAAACATGGTTCTTTTACTGCCAGCCGCGAAAGCGAAAATAACCAAGATCGAGCGTCTAGGATTTACTTGTCAATAACTCGCCTGGGAAACATCCAGAGAAGTCAAACACAGTGCTCCTATACTAATTGCCAGGCGCTGAGACGAATGCCGCCAAGATCGAGCGTCTAGGACTTACGGTTCAGGAGTTATTCACAGAAACATGGTTTTGAACATGCTGCCAATTTCTCGTCTGGGAAACATGCAGAGAAGTCCAAGATAGTGTTTTTTAGACTGGCTGCCACGAGCTGAATCGAATGCAGCCAAGAGCGAGCGTCTAGGACTTACGGTTCAGGAGTTATTCACAGAAACATGGTTCTGAACATGCTGCCAATTGCTCGCCTGGGAAACATGCAGAGAAGTCCAAGATAGTGTTTTTTAGACTGGCTGCCACGAGCTGAATCGAATGCAGCCAAGAGCGAGCGTCTAGGACTTACGGTTCAGGAGTTATTCACAGAAACATGGTTCTGAACATGCTGCCAATTTCTCGCCTGGGAAACATGCAGAGAAGTCCAAGATAGTGTTTTTTAGACTGGCTGCCACGAGCTGAATCGAATGCAGCCAAGAGCGAGCGTCTAGGACTTACGGTTCAGGAGTTATTCACAGAAACATGGTTCTGAACATGCTGCCAATTGCTCGCCTGGGAAACATGCAGAGAAGTCCAAGATAGTGTTTTTTAGACTGGCTGCCACGAGCTGAATCGAATGCAGCCAAGAGCGAGCGTCTAGGACTTACGGTTCAGGAGTTATTCACAGAAACATGGTTCTGAACATGCTGCCAATTGCTCGCCTGGGAAACATGCAGAGAAGTCCAAGATAGTGTTTTTTAGACTGGCTGCCACGAGCTGAATCGAATGCAGCCAAGAGCGAGCGTCTAGGACTTACGGTTCAGGAGTTATTCACAGAAACATGGTTCTTTTACTGCCAGCCGCGAAAGCGAAAATAACCAAGATCGAGCGTCTAGGATTTACTTGTCAATAACTCGCCTGGGAAACATCCAGAGAAGTCAAACACAGTGCTCCTATACTAATTGCCAGGCGCTGAGACGAATGCCGCCAAGATCGAGCGTCTAGGACTTACGGTTCAGGAGTTATTCACAGAAACATGGTTTTGAACATGCTGCCAATTTCTCGTCTGGGAAACATGCAGAGAAGTCCAAGATAGTGTTTTTTAGACTGGCTGCCACGAGCTGAATCGAATGCAGCCAAGAGCGAGCGTCTAGGACTTACGGTTCAGGAGTTATTCACAGAAACATGGTTCTGAACATGCTGCCAATTGCTCGCCTGGGAAACATGCAGAGAAGTCCAAGATAGTGTTTTTTAGACTGGCTGCCACGAGCTGAATCGAATGCAGCCAAGAGCGAGCGTCTAGGACTTACGGTTCAGGAGTTATTCACAGAAACATGGTTCTGAACATGCTGCCAATTTCTCGCCTGGGAAACATGCAGAGAAGTCCAAGATAGTGTTTTTTAGACTGGCTGCCACGAGCTGAATCGAATGCAGCCAAGAGCGAGCGTCTAGGACTTACGGTTCAGGAGTTATTCACAGAAACATGGTTCTGAACATGCTGCCAATTGCTCGCCTGGGAAACATGCAGAGAAGTCCAAGATAGTGTTTTTTAGACTGGCTGCCACGAGCTGAATCGAATGCAGCCAAGAGCGAGCGTCTAGGACTTACGGTTCAGGAGTTATTCACAGAAACATGGTTCTGAACATGCTGCCAATTGCTCGCCTGGGAAACATGCAGAGAAGTCCAAGATAGTGTTTTTTAGACTGGCTGCCACGAGCTGAATCGAATGCAGCCAAGAGCGAGCGTCTAGGACTTACGGTTCAGGAGTTATTCACAGAAACATGGTTCTTTTACTGCCAGCCGCGAAAGCGAAAATAACCAAGATCGAGCGTCTAGGATTTACTTGTCAATAACTCGCCTGGGAAACATCCAGAGAAGTCAAACACAGTGCTCCTATACTAATTGCCAGGCGCTGAGACGAATGCCGCCAAGATCGAGCGTCTAGGACTTACGGTTCAGGAGTTATTCACAGAAACATGGTTCTGAACATGCTGCCAATTTCTCGCCTGGGAAACATGCAGAGAAGTCCAAGATAGTGTTTTTTAGACTGGCTGCCACGAGCTGAATCGAATGCAGCCAAGAGCGAGCGTCTAGGACTTACGGTTCAGGAGTTATTCACAGAAACATGGTTCTTTTACTGCCAGCCGCGAAAGCGAAAATAACCAAGATCGAGCGTCTAGGATTTACTTGTCAATAACTCGCCTGGGAAACATCCAGAGAAGTCAAACACAGTGCTCCTATACTAATTGCCAGGCGCTGAGACGAATGCCGCCAAGATCGAGCGTCTAGGACTTACGGTTCAGGAGTTATTCACAGAAACATGGTTCTGAACATGCTGCCAATTTCTCGCCTGGGAAACATGCAGAGAAGTCCAAGATAGTGTTTTTTAGACTGGCTGCCACGAGCTGAATCGAATGCAGCCAAGAGCGAGCGTCTAGGACTTACGGTTCAGGAGTTATTCACAGAAACATGGTTCTTTTAATGCCAGCCGCGAAAGCGAAAATAACCAAGATCGAGCGTCTAGGATTTACTTGTCAATAACTCGCCTGGGAAACATCCAGAGAAGTCAAACACAGTGCTCCTATACTAATTGCCAGGCGCTGAGACGAATGCCGCCAAGATCGAGCGTCTAGGACTTACGGTTCAGGAGTTATTCACAGAAACATGGTTTTGAACATGCTGCCAATTTCTCGCCTGGGAAACATGCAGAGAAGTCCAAGATAGTGTTTTTTAGACTGGCTGCCACGAGCTGAATCGAATGCAGCCAAGAGCGAGCGTCTAGGACTTACGGTTCAGGAGTTATTCACAGAAACATGGTTCTTTTACTGCCAGCCGCGAAAGCGAAAATAACCAAGATCGAGCGTCTAGGATTTACTTGTCAATAACTCACCTGGGAAACATCCAGAGAAGTCAAACACAGTGCTCCTATACTAATTGCCAGGCGCTGAGACGAATGCCGCCAAGATCGAGCGTCTAGGACTTACGGTTCAGGAGTTATTCACAGAAACATGGTTCTGAACATGCTGCCAATTTCTCGCCTGGGAAACATGCAGAGAAGTCCAAGATAGTGTTTTTTAGACTGGCTGCCACGAGCTGAATCGAATGCAGCCAAGAGCGAGCGTCTAGGACTTACGGTTCAGGAGTTATTCACAGAAACATGGTTCTTTTACTGCCAGCCGCGAAAGCGAAAATAACCAAGATCGAGCGTCTAGGATTTACTTGTCAATAACTCGCCTGGGAAACATCCAGAGAAGTCAAACACAGTGCTCCTATACTAATTGCCAGGCGCTGAGACGAATGCCGCCAAGATCGAGCGTCTAGGACTTACGGTTCAGGAGTTATTCACAGAAACATGGTTCTGAACATGCTGCCAATTTCTCGCCTGGGAAACATGCAGAGAAGTCCAAGATAGTGTTTTTTAGACTGGCTGCCACGAGCTGAATCGAATGCAGCCAAGAGCGAGCGTCTAGGACTTACGGTTCAGGAGTTATTCACAGAAACATGGTTCTGAACATGCTGCCAATTGCTCGCCTGGGAAACATGCAGAGAAGTCCAAGATAGTGTTTTTTAGACTGGCTGCCACGAGCTGAATCGAATGCAGCCAAGAGCGAGCGTCTAGGACTTACGGTTCAGGAGTTATTCACAGAAACATGGTTCTGAACATGCTGCCAATTTCTCGCCTGGGAAACATGCAGAGAAGTCCAAGATAGTGTTTTTTAGACTGGCTGCCACGAGCTGAATCGAATGCAGCCAAGAGCGAGCGTCTAGGACTTACGGTTCAGGAGTTATTCACAGAAACATGGTTCTTTTACTGCCAGCCGCGAAAGCGAAAATAACCAAGATCGAGCGTCTAGGATTTACTTGTCAATAACTCGCCTGGGAAACATCCAGAGAAGTCAAACACAGTGCTCCTATACTAATTGCCAGGCGCTGAGACGAATGCCGCCAAGATCGAGCGTCTAGGACTTACGGTTCAGGAGTTATTCACAGAAACATGGTTCTGAACATGCTGCCAATTTCTCGCCTGGGAAACATGCAGAGAAGTCCAAGATAGTGTTTTTTAGACTGGCTGCCACGAGCTGAATCGAATGCAGCCAAGAGCGAGCGTCTAGGACTTACGGTTCAGGAGTTATTCACAGAAACATGGTTCTGAACATGCTGCCAATTGCTCGCCTGGGAAACATGCAGAGAAGTCCAAGATAGTGTTTTTTAGACTGGCTGCCACGAGCTGAATCGAATGCAGCCAAGAGCGAGCGTCTAGGACTTACGGTTCAGGAGTTATTCACAGAAACATGGTTCTGAACATGCTGCCAATTTCTCGCCTGGGAAACATGCAGAGAAGTCCAAGATAGTGTTTTTTAGACTGGCTGCCACGAGCTGAATCGAATGCAGCCAAGAGCGAGCGTCTAGGACTTACGGTTCAGGAGTTATTCACAGAAACATGGTTCTTTTACTGCCAGCCGCGAAAGCGAAAATAACCAAGATCGAGCGTCTAGGATTTACTTGTCAATAACTCGCCTGGGAAACATCCAGAGAAGTCAAACACAGTGCTCCTATACTAATTGCCAGGCGCTGAGACGAATGCCGCCAAGATCGAGCGTCTAGGACTTACGGTTCAGGAGTTATTCACAGAAACATGGTTTTGAACATGCTGCCAATTTCTCGCCTGGGAAACATGCAGAGAAGTCCAAGATAGTGTTTTTTAGACTGGCTGCCACGAGCTGAATCGAATGCAGCCAAGAGCGAGCGTCTAGGACTTACGGTTCAGGAGTTATTCACAGAAACATGGTTCTGAACATGCTGCCAATTGCTCGCCTGGGAAACATGCAGAGAAGTCCAAGATAGTGTTTTTTAGACTGGCTGCCACGAGCTGAATCGAATGCAGCCAAGAGCGAGCGTCTAGGACTTACGGTTCAGGAGTTATTCACAGAAACATGGTTCTGAACATGCTGCCAATTTCTCGCCTGGGAAACATGCAGAGAAGTCCAAGATAGTGTTTTTTAGACTGGCTGCCACGAGCTGAATCGAATGCAGCCAAGAGCGAGCGTCTAGGACTTACGGTTCAGGAGTTATTCACAGAAACATGGTTCTGAACATGCTGCCAATTGCTCGCCTGGGAAACATGCAGAGAAGTCCAAGATAGTGTTTTTTAGACTGGCTGCCACGAGCTGAATCGAATGCAGCCAAGAGCGAGCGTCTAGGACTTACGGTTCAGGAGTTATTCACAGAAACATGGTTCTGAACATGCTGCCAATTGCTCGCCTGGGAAACATGCAGAGAAGTCCAAGATAGTGTTTTTTAGACTGGCTGCCACGAGCTGAATCTAATGCAGCCAAGAGCGAGCGTCTAGGACTTACGGTTCAGGAGTTATTCACAGAAACATGGTTCTTTTACTGCCAGCCGCGAAAGCGAAAATAACCAAGATCGAGCGTCTAGGATTTACTTGTCAATAACTCGCCTGGGAAACATCCAGAGAAGTCAAACACAGTGCTCCTATACTAATTGCCAGGCGCTGAGACGAATGCCGCCAAGATCGAGCGTCTAGGACTTACGGTTCAGGAGTTATTCACAGAAACATGGTTCTGAACATGCTGCCAATTTCTCGCCTGGGAAACATGCAGAGAAGTCCAAGATAGTGTTTTTTAGACTGGCTGCCACGAGCTGAATCGAATGCAGCCAAGAGCGAGCGTCTAGGACTTACGGTTCAGGAGTTATTCACAGAAACATGGTTCTTTTACTGCCAGCCGCGAAAGCGAAAATAACCAAGATCGAGCGTCTAGGATTTACTTGTCAATAACTCGCCTGGGAAACATCCAGAGAAGTCAAACACAGTGCTCCTATACTAATTGCCAGGCGCTGAGACGAATGCCGCCAAGATCGAGCGTCTAGGACTTACGGTTCAGGAGTTATTCACAGAAACATGGTTCTGAACATGCTGCCAATTTCTCGCCTGGGAAACATGCAGAGAAGTCCAAGATAGTGTTTTTTAGACTGGCTGCCACGAGCTGAATCGAATGCAGCCAAGAGCGAGCGTCTAGGACTTACGGTTCAGGAGTTATTCACAGAAACATGGTTCTGAACATGCTGCCAATTGCTCGCCTGGGAAACATGCAGAGAAGTCCAAGATAGTGTTTTTTAGACTGGCTGCCACGAGCTGAATCGAATGCAGCCAAGAGCGAGCGTCTAGGACTTACGGTTCAGGAGTTATTCACAGAAACATGGTTCTGAACATGCTGCCAATTTCTCGCCTGGGAAACATGCAGAGAAGTCCAAGATAGTGTTTTTTAGACTGGCTGCCACGAGCTGAATCGAATGCAGCCAAGAGCGAGCGTCTAGGACTTACGGTTCAGGAGTTATTCACAGAAACATGGTTCTGAACATGCTGCCAATTGCTCGCCTGGGAAACATGCAGAGAAGTCCAAGATAGTGTTTTTTAGACTGGCTGCCACGAGCTGAATCGAATGCAGCCAAGAGCGAGCGTCTAGGACTTACGGTTCAGGAGTTATTCACAGAAACATGGTTCTGAACATGCTGCCAATTTCTCGCCTGGGAAACATGCAGAGAAGTCCAAGATAGTGTTTTTTAGACTGGCTGCCACGAGCTGAATCGAATGCAGCCAAGAGCGAGCGTCTAGGACTTACGGTTCAGGAGTTATTCACAGAAACATGGTTCTGAACATGCTGCCAATTGCTCGTTGGGAAACATGCAGAGAAGTCCAAGATAGTGTTTTTTAGACTGGCTGCCACGAGCTGAATCGAATGCAGCCAAGAGCGAGCGTCTAGGACTTACGGTTCAGGAGTTATTCACAGAAACATGGTTCTGAACATGCTGCCAATTGCTCGCCTGGGAAACATGCAGAGAAGTCCAAGATAGTGTTTTTTAGACTGGCTGCCACGAGCTGAATCGAATGCAGCCAAGAGCGAGCGTCTAGGACTTACGGTTCAGGAGTTATTCACAGAAACATGGTTCTTTTACTGCCAGCCGCGAAAGCGAAAATAACCAAGATCGAGCGTCTAGGATTTACTTGTCAATAACTCGCCTGGGAAACATCCAGAGAAGTCAAACACAGTGCTCCTATACTAATTGCCAGGCGCTGAGACGAATGCCGCCAAGATCGAGCGTCTAGGACTTACGGTTCAGGAGTTATTCACAGAAACATGGTTCTGAACATGCTGCCAATTTCTCGCCTGGGAAACATGCAGAGAAGTCCAAGATAGTGTTTTTTAGACTGGCTGCCACGAGCTGAATCGAATGCAGCCAAGAGCGAGCGTCTAGGACTTACGGTTCAGGAGTTATTCACAGAAACATGGTTCTGAACATGCTGCCAATTGCTCGCCTGGGAAACATGCAGAGAAGTCCAAGATAGTGTTTTTTAGACTGGCTGCCACGAGCTGAATCGAATGCAGCCAAGAGCGAGCGTCTAGGACTTACGGTTCAGGAGTTATTCACAGAAACATGGTTCTGAACATGCTGCCAATTTCTCGCCTGGGAAACATGCAGAGAAGTCCAAGATAGTGTTTTTTAGACTGGCTGCCACGAGCTGAATCGAATGCAGCCAAGAGCGAGCGTCTAGGACTTACGGTTCAGGAGTTATTCACAGAAACATGGTTCTGAACATGCTGCCAATTTCTCGCCTGGGAAACATGCAGAGAAGTCCAAGATAGTGTTTTTTAGACTGGCTGCCACGAGCTGAATCGAATGCAGCCAAGAGCGAGCGTCTAGGACTTACGGTTCAGGAGTTATTCACAGAAACATGGTTCTGAACATGCTGCCAATTGCTCGCCTGGGAAACATGCAGAGAAGTCCAAGATAGTGTTTTTTAGACTGGCTGCCACGAGCTGAATCGAATGCAGCCAAGAGCGAGCGTCTAGGACTTACGGTTCAGGAGTTATTCACAGAAACATGGTTCTGAACATGCTGCCAATTGCTCGCCTGGGAAACATGCACAGAAGTCCAAGATAGTGTTTTTTAGACTGGCTGCCACGAGCTGAATCGAATGCAGCCAAGAGCGAGCGTCTAGGACTTACGGTTCAGGAGTTATTCACAGAAACATGGTTCTTTTACTGCCAGCCGCGAAAGCGAAAATAACCAAGATCGAGCGTCTAGGATTTACTTGTCAATAACTCGCCTGGGAAACATCCAGAGAAGTCAAACACAGTGCTCCTATACTAATTGCCAGGCGCTGAGACGAATGCCGCCAAGATCGAGCGTCTAGGACTTACGGTTCAGGAGTTATTCACAGAAACATGGTTCTGAACATGCTGCCAATTTCTCGCCTGGGAAACATGCAGAGAAGTCCAAGATAGTGTTTTTTAGACTGGCTGCCACGAGCTGAATCGAATGCAGCCAAGAGCGAGCGTCTAGGACTTACGGTTCAGGAGTTATTCACAGAAACATGGTTCTTTTACTGCCAGCCGCGAAAGCGAAAATAACCAAGATCGAGCGTCTAGGATTTACTTGTCAATAACTCGCCTGGGAAACATCCAGAGAAGTCAAACACAGTGCTCCTATACTAATTGCCAGGCGCTGAGACGAATGCCGCCAAGATCGAGCGTCTAGGACTTACGGTTCAGGAGTTATTCACAGAAACATGGTTCTGAACATGCTGCCAATTTCTCGCCTGGGAAACATGCAGAGAAGTCCAAGATAGTGTTTTTTAGACTGGCTGCCACGAGCTGAATCGAATGCAGCCAAGAGCGAGCGTCTAGGACTTACGGTTCAGGAGTTATTCACAGAAACATGGTTCTTTTACTGCCAGCCGCGAAAGCGAAAATAACCAAGATCGAGCGTCTAGGATTTACTTGTCAATAACTCGCCTGGGAAACATCCAGAGAAGTCAAACACAGTGCTCCTATACTAATTGCCAGGCGCTGAGACGAATGCCGCCAAGATCGAGCGTCTAGGACTTACGGTTCAGGAGTTATTCACAGAAACATGGTTTTGAACATGCTGCCAATTTCTCGCCTGGGAAACATGCAGAGAAGTCCAAGATAGTGTTTTTTAGACTGGCTGCCACGAGCTGAATCGAATGCAGCCAAGAGCGAGCGTCTAGGACTTACGGTTCAGGAGTTATTCACAGAAACATGGTTCTGAACATGCTGCCAATTGCTCGCCTGGGAAACATGCAGAGATGTCCAAGATAGTGTTTTTTAGACTGGCTGCCACGAGCTGAATCGAATGCAGCCAAGAGCGAGCGTCTAGGACTTACGGTTCAGGAGTTATTCACAGAAACATGGTTCTGAACATGCTGCCAATTTCTCGCCTGGGAAACATGCAGAGAAGTCCAAGATAGTGTTTTTTAGACTGGCTGCCACGAGCTGAATCGAATGCAGCCAAGAGCGAGCGTCTAGGACTTACGGTTCAGGAGTTATTCACAGAAACATGGTTCTGAACATGCTGCCAATTTCTCGCCTGGGAAACATGCAGAGAAGTCCAAGATAGTGTTTTTTAGACTGGCTGCCACGAGCTGAATCGAATGCAGCCAAGAGCGAGCGTCTAGGACTTACGGTTCAGGAGTTATTCACAGAAACATGGTTCTGAACATGCTGCCAATTGCTCGCCTGGGAAACATGCAGAGAAGTCCAAGATAGTGTTTTTTAGACTGGCTGCCACGAGCTGAATCGAATGCAGCCAAGAGCGAGCGTCTAGGACTTACGGTTCAGGAGTTATTCACAGAAACATGGTTCTGAACATGCTGCCAATTGCTCGCCTGGGAAACATGCAGAGAAGTCCAAGATAGTGTTTTTTAGACTGGCTGCCACGAGCTGAATCGAATGCAGCCAAGAGCGAGCGTCTAGGACTTACGGTTCAGGAGTTATTCACAGAAACATGGTTCTTTTACTGCCAGCCGCGAAAGCGAAAATAACCAAGATCGAGCGTCTAGGATTTACTTGTCAATAACTCGCCTGGGAAACATCCAGAGAAGTCAAACACAGTGCTCCTATACTAATTGCCAGGCGCTGAGACGAATGCCGCCAAGATCGAGCGTCTAGGACTTACGGTTCAGGAGTTATTCACAGAAACATGGTTCTGAACATGCTGCCAATTTCTCGCCTGGGAAACATGCAGAGAAGTCCAAGATAGTGTTTTTTAGACTGGCTGCCACGAGCTGAATCGAATGCAGCCAAGAGCGAGCGTCTAGGACTTACGGTTCAGGAGTTATTCACAGAAACATGGTTCTTTTACTGCCAGCCGCGAAAGCGAAAATAACCAAGATCGAGCGTCTAGGATTTACTTGTCAATAACTCGCCTGGGAAACATCCAGAGAAGTCAAACACAGTGCTCCTATACTAATTGCCAGGCGCTGAGACGAATGCCGCCAAGATCGAGCGTCTAGGACTTACGGTTCAGGAGTTATTCACAGAAACATGGTTTTGAACATGCTGCCAATTTCTCGCCTGGGAAACATGCAGAGAAGTCCAAGATAGTGTTTTTTAGACTGGCTGCCACGAGCTGAATCGAATGCAGCCAAGAGCGAGCGTCTAGGACTTACGGTTCAGGAGTTATTCACAGAAACATGGTTCTGAACATGCTGCCAATTGCTCGCCTGGGAAACATGCAGAGAAGTCCAAGATAGTGTTTTTTAGACTGGCTGCCACGAGCTGAATCGAATGCAGCCAAGAGCGAGCGTCTAGGACTTACGGTTCAGGAGTTATTCACAGAAACATGGTTCTGAACATGCTGCCAATTTCTCGCCTGGGAAACATGCAGAGAAGTCCAAGATAGTGTTTTTTAGACTGGCTGCCACGAGCTGAATCGAATGCAGCCAAGAGCGAGCGTCTAGGACTTACGGTTCAGGAGTTATTCACAGAAACATGGTTCTGAACATGCTGCCAATTGCTCGCCTGGGAAACATGCAGAGAAGTCCAAGATAGTGTTTTTTAGACTGGCTGCCACGAGCTGAATCGAATGCAGCCAAGAGCGAGCGTCTAGGACTTACGGTTCAGGAGTTATTCACAGAAACATGGTTCTGAACATGCTGCCAATTGCTCGCCTGGGAAACATGCAGAGAAGTCCAAGATAGTGTTTTTTAGACTGGCTGCCACGAGCTGAATCGAATGCAGCCAAGAGCGAGCGTCTAGGACTTACGGTTCAGGAGTTATTCACAGAAACATGGTTCTTTTACTGCCAGCCGCGAAAGCGAAAATAACCAAGATCGAGCGTCTAGGATTTACTTGTCAATAACTCGCCTGGGAAACATCCAGAGAAGTCAAACACAGTGCTCCTATACTAATTGCCAGGCGCTGAGACGAATGCCGCCAAGATCGAGCGTCTAGGACTTACGGTTCAGGAGTTATTCACAGAAACATGGTTCTGAACATGCTGCCAATTTCTCGCCTGGGAAACATGCAGAGAAGTCCAAGATAGTGTTTTTTAGACTGGCTGCCACGAGCTGAATCGAATGCAGCCAAGAGCGAGCGTCTAGGACTTACGGTTCAGGAGTTATTCACAGAAACATGGTTCTTTTACTGCCAGCCGCGAAAGCGAAAATAACCAAGATCGAGCGTCTAGGATTTACTTGTCAATAACTCGCCTGGGAAACATCCAGAGAAGTCAAACACAGTGCTCCTATACTAATTGCCAGGCGCTGAGACGAATGCCGCCAAGATCGAGCGTCTAGGACTTACGGTTCAGGAGTTATTCACAGAAACATGGTTCTGAACATGCTGCCAATTTCTCGCCTGGGAAACATGCAGAGAAGTCCAAGATAGTGTTTTTTAGACTGGCTGCCACGAGCTGAATCGAATGCAGCCAAGAGCGAGCGTCTAGGACTTACGGTTCAGGAGTTATTCACAGAAACATGGTTCTGAACATGCTGCCAATTGCTCGCCTGGGAAACATGCAGAGAAGTCCAAGATAGTGTTTTTTAGACTGGCTGCCACGAGCTGAATCGAATGCAGCCAAGAGCGAGCGTCTAGGACTTACGGTTCAGGAGTTATTCACAGAAACATGGTTCTGAACATGCTGCCAATTGCTCGCCTGGGAAACATGCAGAGAAGTCCAAGATAGTGTTTTTTAGACTGGCTGCCACGAGCTGAATCGAATGCAGCCAAGAGCGAGCGTCTAGGACTTACGGTTCAGGAGTTATTCACAGAAACATGGTTCTTTTACTGCCAGCCGCGAAAGCGAAAATAACCAAGATCGAGCGTCTAGGATTTACTTGTCAATAACTCGCCTGGGAAACATCCAGAGAAGTCAAACACAGTGCTCCTATACTAATTGCCAGGCGCTGAGACGAATGCCGCCAAGATTGAGCGTCTAGGACTTACGGTTCAGGAGTTATTCACAGAAACATGGTTCTGAACATGCTGCCAATTTCTCGCCTGGGAAACATGCAGAGAAGTCCAAGATAGTGTTTTTTAGACTGGCTGCCACGAGCTGAATCGAATGCAGCCAAGAGCGAGCGTCTAGGACTTACGGTTCAGGAGTTATTCACAGAAACATGGTTCTTTTACTGCCAGCCGCGAAAGCGAAAATAACCAAGATCGAGCGTCTAGGATTTACTTGTCAATAACTCGCCTGGGAAACATCCAGAGAAGTCAAACACAGTGCTCCTATACTAATTGCCAGGCGCTGAGACGAATGCCGCCAAGATCGAGCGTCTAGGACTTACGGTTCAGGAGTTAATCACAGAAACATGGTTCTGAACATGCTGCCAATTTCTCGCCTGGGAAACATGCAGAGAAGTCCAAGATAGTGTTTTTTAGACTGGCTGCCACGAGCTGAATCGAATGCAGCCAAGAGCGAGCGTCTAGGACTTACGGTTCAGGAGTTATTCACAGAAACATGGTTCTGAACATGCTGCCAATTGCTCGCCTGGGAAACATGCAGAGAAGTCCAAGATAGTGTTTTTTAGACTGGCTGCCACGAGCTGAATCGAATGCAGCCAAGAGCGAGCGTCTAGGACTTACGGTTCAGGAGTTATTCACAGAAACATGGTTCTGAACATGCTGCCAATTTCTCGCCTGGGAAACATGCAGAGAAGTCCAAGATAGTGTTTTTTAGACTGGCTGCCACGAGCTGAATCGAATGCAGCCAAGAGCGAGCGTCTAGGACTTACGGTTCAGGAGTTATTCACAGAAACATGGTTCTGAACATGCTGCCAATTGCTCGCCTGGGAAACATGCAGAGAAGTCCAAGATAGTGTTTTTTAGACTGGCTGCCACGAGCTGAATCGAATGCAGCCAAGAGCGAGCGTCTAGGACTTACGGTTCAGGAGTTATTCACAGAAACATGGTTCTGAACATGCTGCCAATTGCTCGCCTGGGAAACATGCAGAGAAGTCCAAGATAGTGTTTTTTAGACTGGCTGCCACGAGCTGAATCGAATGCAGCCAAGAGCGAGCGTCTAGGACTTACAGTTCAGGAGTTATTCACAGAAACATGGTTCTTTTACTGCCAGCCGCGAAAGCGAAAATAACCAAGATCGAGCGTCTAGGATTTACTTGTCAATAACTCGCCTGGGAAACATCCAGAGAAGTCAAACACAGTGCTCCTATACTAATTGCCAGGCGCTGAGACGAATGCCGCCAAGATCGAGCGTCTAGGACTTACGGTTCAGGAGTTATTCACAGAAACATGGTTCTGAACATGCTGCCAATTTCTCGCCTGGGAAACATGCAGAGAAGTCCAAGATAGTGTTTTTTAGACTGGCTGCCACGAGCTGAATCGAATGCAGCCAAGAGCGAGCGTCTAGGACTTACGGTTCAGGAGTTATTCACAGAAACATGGTTCTTTTACTGCCAGCCGCGAAAGCGAAAATAACCAAGATCGAGCGTCTAGGATTTACTTGTCAATAACTCGCCTGGGAAACATCCAGAGAAGTCAAACACAGTGCTCCTATACTAATTGCCAGGCGCTGAGACGAATGCCGCCAAGATCGAGCGTCTAGGACTTACGGTTCAGGAGTTATTCACAGAAACATGGTTTTGAACATGCTGCCAATTTCTCGCCTGGGAAACATGCAGAGAAGTCCAAGATAGTGTTTTTTAGACTGGCTGCCACGAGCTGAATCGAATGCAGCCAAGAGCGAGCGTCTAGGACTTACGGTTCAGGAGTTATTCACAGAAACATGGTTCTGAACATGCTGCCAATTGCTCGCCTGGGAAACATGCAGAGAAGTCCAAGATAGTGTTTTTTAGACTGGCTGCCACGAGCTGAATCGAATGCAGCCAAGAGCGAGCGTCTAGGACTTACGGTTCAGGAGTTATTCACAGAAACATGGTTCTGAACATGCTGCCAATTGCTCGCCTGGGAAACATGCAGAGAAGTCCAAGATAGTGTTTTTTAGACTGGCTGCCACGAGCTGAATCGAATGCAGCCAAGAGCGAGCGTCTAGGACTTACGGTTCAGGAGTTATTCACAGAAACATGGTTCTGAACATGCTGCCAATTTCTCGCCTGGGAAACATGCAGAGAAGTCCAAGATAGTGTTTTTTAGACTGGCTGCCACGAGCTGAATCGAATGCAGCCAAGAGCGAGCGTCTAGGACTTACGGTTCAGGAGTTATTCACAGAAACATGGTTCTGAACATGCTGCCAATTTCTCGCCTGGGAAACATGCAGAGAAGTCCAAGATAGTGTTTTTTAGACTGGCTGCCACGAGCTGAATCGAATGCAGCCAAGAGCGAGCGTCTAGGACTTACGGTTCAGGAGTTATTCACAGAAACATGGTTCTGAACATGCTGCCAATTGCTCGCCTGGGAAACATGCAGAGAAGTCCAAGATAGTGTTTTTTAGACTGGCTGCCACGAGCTGAATCGAATGCAGCCAAGAGCGAGCGTCTAGGACTTACGGTTCAGGAGTTATTCACAGAAACATGGTTCTGAACATGCTGCCAATTGCTCGCCTGGGAAACATGCAGAGAAGTCCAAGATAGTGTTTTTTAGACTGGCTGCCACGAGCTGAATCGAATGCAGCCAAGAGCGAGCGTCTAGGACTTACGGTTCAGGAGTTATTCACAGAAACATGGTTCTTTTACTGCCAGCCGCGAAAGCGAAAATAACCAAGATCGAGCGTCTAGGATTTACTTGTCAATAACTCGCCTGGGAAACATCCAGAGAAGTCAAACACAGTGCTCCTATACTAATTGCCAGGCGCTGAGACGAATGCCGCCAAGATCGAGCGTCTAGGACTTACGGTTCAGGAGTTATTCACAGAAACATGGTTCTGAACATGCTGCCAATTTCTCGCCTGGGAAACATGCAGAGAAGTCCAAGATAGTGTTTTTTAGACTGGCTGCCACGAGCTGAATCGAATGCAGCCAAGAGCGAGCGTCTAGGACTTACGGTTCAGGAGTTATTCACAGAAACATGGTTCTTTTACTGCCAGCCGCGAAAGCGAAAATAACCAAGATCGAGCGTCTAGGATTTACTTGTCAATAACTCGCCTGGGAAACATCCAGAGAAGTCAAACACAGTGCTCCTATACTAATTGCCAGGCGCTGAGACGAATGCCGCCAAGATCGAGCGTCTAGGACTTACGGTTCAGGAGTTATTCACAGAAACATGGTTCTGAACATGCTGCCAATTTCTCGCCTGGGAAACATGCAGAGAAGTCCAAGATAGTGTTTTTTAGACTGGCTGCCACGAGCTGAATCGAATGCAGCCAAGAGCGAGCGTCTAGGACTTACGGTTCAGGAGTTATTCACAGAAACATGGTTCTGAACATGCTGCCAATTGCTCGCCTGGGAAACATGCAGAGAAGTCCAAGATAGTGTTTTTTAGACTGGCTGCCACGAGCTGAATCGAATGCAGCCAAGAGCGAGCGTCTAGGACTTACGGTTCAGGAGTTATTCACAGAAACATGGTTCTGAACATGCTGCCAATTTCTCGCCTGGGAAACATGCAGAGAAGTCCAAGATAGTGTTTTTTAGACTGGCTGCCACGAGCTGAATCGAATGCAGCCAAGAGCGAGCGTCTAGGACTTACGGTTCAGGAGTTATTCACAGAAACATGGTTCTGAACATGCTGCCAATTGCTCGCCTGGGAAACATGCAGAGAAGTCCAAGATAGTGTTTTTTAGACTGGCTGCCACGAGCTGAATCGAATGCAGCCAAGAGCGAGCGTCTAGGACTTACGGTTCAGGAGTTATTCACAGAAACATGGTTCTTTTACTGCCAGCCGCGAAAGCGAAAATAACCAAGATCGAGCGTCTAGGATTTACTTGTCAATAACTCGCCTGGGAAACATCCAGAGAAGTCAAACACAGTGCTCCTATACTAATTGCCAGGCGCTGAGACGAATGCCGCCAAGATCGAGCGTCTAGGACTTACGGTTCAGGAGTTATTCACAGAAACATGGTTCTGAACATGCTGCCAATTTCTCGCCTGGGAAACATGCAGAGAAGTCCAAGATAGTGTTTTTTAGACTGGCTGCCACGAGCTGAATCGAATGCAGCCAAGAGCGAGCGTCTAGGACTTACGGTTCAGGAGTTATTCACAGAAACATGGTTCTGAACATGCTGCCAATTGCTCGCCTGGGAAACATGCAGAGAAGTCCAAGATAGTGTTTTTTAGACTGGCTGCCACGAGCTGAATCGAATGCAGCCAAGAGCGAGCGTCTAGGACTTACGGTTCAGGAGTTATTCACAGAAACATGGTTCTGAACATGCTGCCAATTTCTCGCCTGGGAAACATGCAGAGAAGTCCAAGATAGTGTTTTTTAGACTGGCTGCCACGAGCTGAATCGAATGCAGCCAAGAGCGAGCGTCTAGGACTTACGGTTCAGGAGTTATTCACAGAAACATGGTTCTGAACATGCTGCCAATTTCTCGCCTGGGAAACATGCAGAGAAGTCCAAGATAGTGTTTTTTAGACTGGCTGCCACGAGCTGAATCGAATGCAGCCAAGAGCGAGCGTCTAGGACTTACGGTTCAGGAGTTATTCACAGAAACATGGTTCTGAACATGCTGCCAATTGCTCGCCTGGGAAACATGCAGAGAAGTCCAAGATAGTGTTTTTTAGACTGGCTGCCACGAGCTGAATCGAATGCAGCCAAGAGCGAGCGTCTAGGACTTACGGTTCAGGAGTTATTCACAGAAACATGGTTCTGAACATGCTGCCAATTGCTCGCCTGGGAAACATGCAGAGAAGTCCAAGATAGTGTTTTTTAGACTGGCTGCCACGAGCTGAATCGAATGCAGCCAAGAGCGAGCGTCTAGGACTTACGGTTCAGGAGTTATTCACAGAAACATGGTTCTTTTACTGCCAGCCGCGAAAGCGAAAATAACCAAGATCGAGCGTCTAGGATTTACTTGTCAATAACTCGCCTGGGAAACATCCAGAGAAGTCAAACACAGTGCTCCTATACTAATTGCCAGGCGCTGAGACGAATGCCGCCAAGATCGAGCGTCTAGGACTTACGGTTCAGGAGTTATTCACAGAAACATGGTTCTGAACATGCTGCCAATTTCTCGCCTGGGAAACATGCAGAGAAGTCCAAGATAGTGTTTTTTAGACTGGCTGCCACGAGCTGAATCGAATGCAGCCAAGAGCGAGCGTCTAGGACTTACGGTTCAGGAGTTATTCACAGAAACATGGTTCTTTTACTGCCAGCCGCGAAAGCGAAAATAACCAAGATCGAGCGTCTAGGATTTACTTGTCAATAACTCGCCTGGGAAACATCCAGAGAAGTCAAACACAGTGCTCCTATACTAATTGCCAGGCGCTGAGACGAATGCCGCCAAGATCGAGCGTCTAGGACTTACGGTTCAGGAGTTATTCACAGAAACATGGTTCTGAACATGCTGCCAATTTCTCGCCTGGGAAACATGCAGAGAAGTCCAAGATAGTGTTTTTTAGACTGGCTGCCACGAGCTGAATCGAATGCAGCCAAGAGCGAGCGTCTAGGACTTACGGTTCAGGAGTTATTCACAGAAACATGGTTCTTTTACTGCCAGCCGCGAAAGCGAAAATAACCAAGATCGAGCGTCTAGGATTTACTTGTCAATAACTCGCCTGGGAAACATCCAGAGAAGTCAAACACAGTGCTCCTATACTAATTGCCAGGCGCTGAGACGAATGCCGCCAAGATCGAGCGTCTAGGACTTACGGTTCAGGAGTTATTCACAGAAACATGGTTTTGAACATGCTGCCAATTTCTCGCCTGGGAAACATGCAGAGAAGTCCAAGATAGTGTTTTTTAGACTGGCTGCCACGAGCTGAATCGAATGCAGCCAAGAGCGAGCGTCTAGGACTTACGGTTCAGGAGTTATTCACAGAAACATGGTTCTGAACATGCTGCCAATTGCTCGCCTGGGAAACATGCAGAGAAGTCCAAGATAGTGTTTTTTAGACTGGCTGCCACGAGCTGAATCGAATGCAGCCAAGAGCGAGCGTCTAGGACTTACGGTTCAGGAGTTATTCACAGAAACATGGTTCTGAACATGCTGCCAATTTCTCGCCTGGGAAACATGCAGAGAAGTCCAAGATAGTGTTTTTTAGACTGGCTGCCACGAGCTGAATCGAATGCAGCCAAGAGCGAGCGTCTAGGACTTACGGTTCAGGAGTTATTCACAGAAACATGGTTCTGAACATGCTGCCAATTGCTCGCCTGGGAAACATGCAGAGAAGTCCAAGATAGTGTTTTTTAGACTGGCTGCCACGAGCTGAATCGAATGCAGCCAAGAGCGAGCGTCTAGGACTTACGGTTCAGGAGTTATTCACAGAAACATGGTTCTGAACATGCTGCCAATTGCTCGCCTGGGAAACATGCAGAGAAGTCCAAGATAGTGTTTTTTAGACTGGCTGCCACGAGCTGAATCGAATGCAGCCAAGAGCGAGCGTCTAGGACTTACGGTTCAGGAGTTATTCACAGAAACATGGTTCTTTTACTGCCAGCCGCGAAAGCGAAAATAACCAAGATCGAGCGTCTAGGATTTACTTGTCAATAACTCGCCTGGGAAACATCCAGAGAAGTCAAACACAGTGCTCCTATACTAATTGCCAGGCGCTGAGACGAATGCCGCCAAGATCGAGCGTCTAGGACTTACGGTTCAGGAGTTATTCACAGAAACATGGTTCTGAACATGCTGCCAATTTCTCGCCTGGGAAACATGCAGAGAAGTCCAAGATAGTGTTTTTTAGACTGGCTGCCACGAGCTGAATCGAATGCAGCCAAGAGCGAGCGTCTAGGACTTACGGTTCAGGAGTTATTCACAGAAACATGGTTCTTTTACTGCCAGCCGCGAAAGCGAAAATAACCAAGATCGAGCGTCTAGGATTTACTTGTCAATAACTCGCCTGGGAAACATCCAGAGAAGTCAAACACAGTGCTCCTATACTAATTGCCAGGCGCTGAGACGAATGCCGCCAAGATCGAGCGTCTAGGACTTACGGTTCAGGAGTTATTCACAGAAACATGGTTTTGAACATGCTGCCAATTTCTCGCCTGGGAAACATGCAGAGAAGTCCAAGATAGTGTTTTTTAGACTGGCTGCCACGAGCTGAATCGAATGCAGCCAAGAGCGAGCGTCTAGGACTTACGGTTCAGGAGTTATTCACAGAAACATGGTTCTGAACATGCTGCCAATTGCTCGCCTGGGAAACATGCAGAGAAGTCCAAGATAGTGTTTTTTAGACTGGCTGCCACGAGCTGAATCGAATGCAGCCAAGAGCGAGCGTCTAGGACTTACGGTTCAGGAGTTATTCACAGAAACATGGTTCTGAACATGCTGCCAATTGCTCGCCTGGGAAACATGCAGAGAAGTCCAAGATAGTGTTTTTTAGACTGGCTGCCACGAGCTGAATCGAATGCAGCCAAGAGCGAGCGTCTAGGACTTACGGTTCAGGAGTTATTCACAGAAACATGGTTCTGAACATGCTGCCAATTGCTCGCCTGGGAAACATGCAGAGAAGTCCAAGATAGTGTTTTTTAGACTGGCTGCCACGAGCTGAATCGAATGCAGCCAAGAGCGAGCGTCTAGGACTTACGGTTCAGGAGTTATTCACAGAAACATGGTTCTGAACATGCTGCCAATTGCTCGCCTGGGAAACATGCAGAGAAGTCCAAGATAGTGTTTTTTAGACTGGCTGCCACGAGCTGAATCGAATGCAGCCAAGAGCGAGCGTCTAGGACTTACGGTTCAGGAGTTATTCACAGAAACATGGTTCTTTTACTGCCAGCCGCGAAAGCGAAAATAACCAAGATCGAGCGTCTAGGATTTACTTGTCAATAACTCGCCTGGGAAACATCCAGAGAAGTCAAACACAGTGCTCCTATACTAATTGCCAGGCGCTGAGACGAATGCCGCCAAGATCGAGCGTCTAGGACTTACGGTTCAGGAGTTATTCACAGAAACATGGTTCTGAACATGCTGCCAATTTCTCGCCTGGGAAACATGCAGAGAAGTCCAAGATAGTGTTTTTTAGACTGGCTGCCACGAGCTGAATCGAATGCAGCCAAGAGCGAGCGTCTAGGACTTACGGTTCAGGAGTTATTCACAGAAACATGGTTCTTTTACTGCCAGCCGCGAAAGCGAAAATAACCAAGATCGAGCGTCTAGGATTTACTTGTCAATAACTCGCCTGGGAAACATCCAGAGAAGTCAAACACAGTGCTCCTATACTAATTGCCAGGCGCTGAGACGAATGCCGCCAAGATCGAGCGTCTAGGACTTACGGTTCAGGAGTTATTCACAGAAACATGGTTCTGAACATGCTGCCAATTTCTCGCCTGGGAAACATGCAGAGAAGTCCAAGATAGTGTTTTTTAGACTGGCTGCCACGAGCTGAATCGAATGCAGCCAAGAGCGAGCGTCTAGGACTTACGGTTCAGGAGTTATTCACAGAAACATGGTTCTGAACATGCTGCCAATTGCTCGCCTGGGAAACATGCAGAGAAGTCCAAGATAGTGTTTTTTAGACTGGCTGCCACGAGCTGAATCGAATGCAGCCAAGAGCGAGCGTCTAGGACTTACGGTTCAGGAGTTATTCACAGAAACATGGTTCTGAACATGCTGCCAATTGCTCGCCTGGGAAACATGCAGAGAAGTCCAAGATAGTGTTTTTTAGACTGGCTGCCACGAGCTGAATCGAATGCAGCCAAGAGCGAGCGTCTAGGACTTACGGTTCAGGAGTTATTCACAGAAACATGGTTCTTTTACTGCCAGCCGCGAAAGCGAAAATAACCAAGATCGAGCGTCTAGGATTTACTTGTCAATAACTCGCCTGGGAAACATCCAGAGAAGTCAAACACAGTGCTCCTATACTAATTGCCAGGCGCTGAGACGAATGCCGCCAAGATCGAGCGTCTAGGACTTACGGTTCAGGAGTTAATCACAGAAACATGGTTCTGAACATGCTGCCAATTTCTCGCCTGGGAAACATGCAGAGAAGTCCAAGATAGTGTTTTTTAGACTGGCTGCCACGAGCTGAATCGAATGCAGCCAAGAGCGAGCGTCTAGGACTTACGGTTCAGGAGTTATTCACAGAAACATGGTTCTGAACATGCTGCCAATTGCTCGCCTGGGAAACATGCAGAGAAGTCCAAGATAGTGTTTTTTAGACTGGCTGCCACGAGCTGAATCGAATGCAGCCAAGAGCGAGCGTCTAGGACTTACGGTTCAGGAGTTATTCACAGAAACATGGTTCTGAACATGCTGCCAATTTCTCGCCTGGGAAACATGCAGAGAAGTCCAAGATAGTGTTTTTTAGACTGGCTGCCACGAGCTGAATCGAATGCAGCCAAGAGCGAGCGTCTAGGACTTACGGTTCAGGAGTTATTCACAGAAACATGGTTCTGAACATGCTGCCAATTGCTCGCCTGGGAAACATGCAGAGAAGTCCAAGATAGTGTTTTTTAGACTGGCTGCCACGAGCTGAATCGAATGCAGCCAAGAGCGAGCGTCTAGGACTTACGGTTCAGGAGTTATTCACAGAAACATGGTTCTGAACATGCTGCCAATTGCTCGCCTGGGAAACATGCAGAGAAGTCCAAGATAGTGTTTTTTAGACTGGCTGCCACGAGCTGAATCGAATGCAGCCAAGAGCGAGCGTCTAGGACTTACGGTTCAGGAGTTATTCACAGAAACATGGTTCTTTTACTGCCAGCCGCGAAAGCGAAAATAACCAAGATCGAGCGTCTAGGATTTACTTGTCAATAACTCGCCTGGGAAACATCCAGAGAAGTCAAACACAGTGCTCCTATACTAATTGCCAGGCGCTGAGACGAATGCCGCCAAGATCGAGCGTCTAGGACTTACGGTTCAGGAGTTATTCACAGAAACATGGTTCTGAACATGCTGCCAATTTCTCGCCTGGGAAACATGCAGAGAAGTCCAAGATAGTGTTTTTTAGACTGGCTGCCACGAGCTGAATCGAATGCAGCCAAGAGCGAGCGTCTAGGACTTACGGTTCAGGAGTTATTCACAGAAACATGGTTCTTTTACTGCCAGCCGCGAAAGCGAAAATAACCAAGATCGAGCGTCTAGGATTTACTTGTCAATAACTCGCCTGGGAAACATCCAGAGAAGTCAAACACAGTGCTCCTATACTAATTGCCAGGCGCTGAGACGAATGCCGCCAAGATCGAGCGTCTAGGACTTACGGTTCAGGAGTTATTCACAGAAACATGGTTTTGAACATGCTGCCAATTTCTCGCCTGGGAAACATGCAGAGAAGTCCAAGATAGTGTTTTTTAGACTGGCTGCCACGAGCTGAATCGAATGCAGCCAAGAGCGAGCGTCTAGGACTTACGGTTCAGGAGTTATTCACAGAAACATGGTTCTGAACATGCTGCCAATTGCTCGCCTGGGAAACATGCAGAGAAGTCCAAGATAGTGTTTTTTAGACTGGCTGCCACGAGCTGAATCGAATGCAGCCAAGAGCGAGCGTCTAGGACTTACGGTTCAGGAGTTATTCACAGAAACATGGTTCTGAACATGCTGCCAATTTCTCGCCTGGGAAACATGCAGAGAAGTCCAAGATAGTGTTTTTTAGACTGGCTGCCACGAGCTGAATCGAATGCAGCCAAGAGCGAGCGTCTAGGACTTACGGTTCAGGAGTTATTCACAGAAACATGGTTCTGAACATGCTGCCAATTGCTCGCCTGGGAAACATGCAGAGAAGTCCAAGATAGTGTTTTTTAGACTGGCTGCCACGAGCTGAATCGAATGCAGCCAAGAGCGAGCGTCTAGGACTTACGGTTCAGGAGTTATTCACAGAAACATGGTTCTTTTACTGCCAGCCGCGAAAGCGAAAATAACCAAGATCGAGCGTCTAGGATTTACTTGTCAATAACTCGCCTGGGAAACATCCAGAGAAGTCAAACATAGTGCTCCTATACTAATTGCCAGGCGCTGAGACGAATGCCGCCAAGATCGAGCGTCTAGGACTTACGGTTCAGGAGTTATTCACAGAAACATGGTTCTGAACATGCTGCCAATTTCTCGCCTGGGAAACATGCAGAGAAGTCCAAGATAGTGTTTTTTAGACTGGCTGCCACGAGCTGAATCGAATGCAGCCAAGAGCGAGCGTCTAGGACTTACGGTTCAGGAGTTATTCACAGAAACATGGTTCTGAACATGCTGCCAATTGCTCGCCTGGGAAACATGCAGAGAAGTCCAAGATAGTGTTTTTTAGACTGGCTGCCACGAGCTGAATCGAATGCAGCCAAGAGCGAGCGTCTAGGACTTACGGTTCAGGAGTTATTCACAGAAACATGGTTCTGAACATGCTGCCAATTTCTCGCCTGGGAAACATGCAGAGAAGTCCAAGATAGTGTTTTTTAGACTGGCTGCCACGAGCTGAATCGAATGCAGCCAAGAGCGAGCGTCTAGGACTTACGGTTCAGGAGTTATTCACAGAAACATGGTTCTGAACATGCTGCCAATTGCTCGCCTGGGAAACATGCAGAGAAGTCCAAGATAGTGTTTTTTAGACTGGCTGCCACGAGCTGAATCGAATGCAGCCAAGAGCGAGCGTCTAGGACTTACGGTTCAGGAGTTATTCACAGAAACATGGTTCTGAACATGCTGCCAATTGCTCGCCTGGGAAACATGCAGAGAAGTCCAAGATAGTGTTTTTTAGACTGGCTGCCACGAGCTGAATCGAATGCAGCCAAGAGCGAGCGTCTAGGACTTACGGTTCAGGAGTTATTCACAGAAACATGGTTCTTTTACTGCCAGCCGCGAAAGCGAAAATAACCAAGATCGAGCGTCTAGGATTTACTTGTCAATAACTCGCCTGGGAAACATCCAGAGAAGTCAAACACAGTGCTCCTATACTAATTGCCAGGCGCTGAGACGAATGCCGCCAAGATCGAGCGTCTAGGACTTACGGTTCAGGAGTTATTCACAGAAACATGGTTCTGAACATGCTGCCAATTTCTCGCCTGGGAAACATGCAGAGAAGTCCAAGATAGTGTTTTTTAGACTGGCTGCCACGAGCTGAATCGAATGCAGCCAAGAGCGAGCGTCTAGGACTTACGGTTCAGGAGTTATTCACAGAAACATGGTTCTTTTACTGCCAGCCGCGAAAGCGAAAATAACCAAGATCGAGCGTCTAGGATTTACTTGTCAATAACTCGCCTGGGAAACATCCAGAGAAGTCAAACACAGTGCTCCTATACTAATTGCCAGGCGCTGAGACGAATGCCGCCAAGATCGAGCGTCTAGGACTTACGGTTCAGGAGTTAATCACAGAAACATGGTTCTGAACATGCTGCCAATTTCTCGCCTGGGAAACATGCAGAGAAGTCCAAGATAGTGTTTTTTAGACTGGCTGCCACGAGCTGAATCGAATGCAGCCAAGAGCGAGCGTCTAGGACTTACGGTTCAGGAGTTATTCACAGAAACATGGTTCTGAACATGCTGCCAATTGCTCGCCTGGGAAACATGCAGAGAAGTCCAAGATAGTGTTTTTTAGACTGGCTGCCACGAGCTGAATCGAATGCAGCCAAGAGCGAGCGTCTAGGACTTACGGTTCAGGAGTTATTCACAGAAACATGGTTCTGAACATGCTGCCAATTGCTCGCCTGGGAAACATGCAGAGAAGTCCAAGATAGTGTTTTTTAGACTGGCTGCCACGAGCTGAATCGAATGCAGCCAAGAGCGAGCGTCTAGGACTTACGGTTCAGGAGTTATTCACAGAAACATGGTTCTTTTACTGCCAGCCGCGAAAGCGAAAATAACCAAGATCGAGCGTCTAGGATTTACTTGTCAATAACTCGCCTGGGAAACATCCAGAGAAGTCAAACACAGTGCTCCTATACTAATTGCCAGGCGCTGAGACGAATGCCGCCAAGATCGAGCGTCTAGGACTTACGGTTCAGGAGTTATTCACAGAAACATGGTTCTGAACATGCTGCCAATTTCTCGCCTGGGAAACATGCAGAGAAGTCCAAGATAGTGTTTTTTAGACTGGCTGCCACGAGCTGAATCGAATGCAGCCAAGAGCGAGCGTCTAGGACTTACGGTTCAGGAGTTATTCACAGAAACATGGTTCTTTTACTGCCAGCCGCGAAAGCGAAAATAACCAAGATCGAGCGTCTAGGATTTACTTGTCAATAACTCGCCTGGGAAACATCCAGAGAAGTCAAACACAGTGCTCCTATACTAATTGCCAGGCGCTGAGACGAATGCCGCCAAGATCGAGCGTCTAGGACTTACGGTTCAGGAGTTATTCACAGAAACATGGTTCTGAACATGCTGCCAATTTCTCGCCTGGGAAACATGCAGAGAAGTCCAAGATAGTGTTTTTTAGACTGGCTGCCACGAGCTGAATCGAATGCAGCCAAGAGCGAGCGTCTAGGACTTACGGTTCAGGAGTTATTCACAGAAACATGGTTCTGAACATGCTGCCAATTGCTCGCCTGGGAAACATGCAGAGAAGTCCAAGATAGTGTTTTTTAGACTGGCTGCCACGAGCTGAATCGAATGCAGCCAAGAGCGAGCGTCTAGGACTTACGGTTCAGGAGTTATTCACAGAAACATGGTTCTTTTACTGCCAGCCGCGAAAGCGAAAATAACCAAGATCGAGCGTCTAGGATTTACTTGTCAATAACTCGCCTGGGAAACATCCAGAGAAGTCAAACACAGTGCTCCTATACTAATTGCCAGGCGCTGAGACGAATGCCGCCAAGATTGAGCGTCTAGGACTTACGGTTCAGGAGTTATTCACAGAAACATGGTTCTGAACATGCTGCCAATTTCTCGCCTGGGAAACATGCAGAGAAGTCCAAGATAGTGTTTTTTAGACTGGCTGCCACGAGCTGAATCGAATGCAGCCAAGAGCGAGCGTCTAGGACTTACGGTTCAGGAGTTATTCACAGAAACATGGTTCTTTTACTGCCAGCCGCGAAAGCGAAAATAACCAAGATCGAGCGTCTAGGATTTACTTGTCAATAACTCGCCTGGGAAACATCCAGAGAAGTCAAACACAGTGCTCCTATACTAATTGCCAGGCGCTGAGACGAATGCCGCCAAGATCGAGCGTCTAGGACTTACGGTTCAGGAGTTAATCACAGAAACATGGTTCTGAACATGCTGCCAATTTCTCGCCTGGGAAACATGCAGAGAAGTCCAAGATAGTGTTTTTTAGACTGGCTGCCACGAGCTGAATCGAATGCAGCCAAGAGCGAGCGTCTAGGACTTACGGTTCAGGAGTTATTCACAGAAACATGGTTCTGAACATGCTGCCAATTGCTCGCCTGGGAAACATGCAGAGAAGTCCAAGATAGTGTTTTTTAGACTGGCTGCCACGAGCTGAATCGAATGCAGCCAAGAGCGAGCGTCTAGGACTTACGGTTCAGGAGTTATTCACAGAAACATGGTTCTGAACATGCTGCCAATTGCTCGCCTGGGAAACATGCAGAGAAGTCCAAGATAGTGTTTTTTAGACTGGCTGCCACGAGCTGAATCGAATGCAGCCAAGAGCGAGCGTCTAGGACTTACGGTTCAGGAGTTATTCACAGAAACATGGTTCTTTTACTGCCAGCCGCGAAAGCGAAAATAACCAAGATCGAGCGTCTAGGATTTACTTGTCAATAACTCGCCTGGGAAACATCCAGAGAAGTCAAACACAGTGCTCCTATACTAATTGCCAGGCGCTGAGACGAATGCCGCCAAGATCGAGCGTCTAGGACTTACGGTTCAGGAGTTATTCACAGAAACATGGTTCTGAACATGCTGCCAATTTCTCGCCTGGGAAACATGCAGAGAAGTCCAAGATAGTGTTTTTTAGACTGGCTGCCACGAGCTGAATCGAATGCAGCCAAGAGCGAGCGTCTAGGACTTACGGTTCAGGAGTTATTCACAGAAACATGGTTCTGAACATGCTGCCAATTGCTCGCCTGGGAAACATGCAGAGAAGTCCAAGATAGTGTTTTTTAGACTGGCTGCCACGAGCTGAATCGAATGCAGCCAAGAGCGAGCGTCTAGGACTTACGGTTCAGGAGTTATTCACAGAAACATGGTTCTGAACATGCTGCCAATTTCTCGCCTGGGAAACATGCAGAGAAGTCCAAGATAGTGTTTTTTAGACTGGCTGCCACGAGCTGAATCGAATGCAGCCAAGAGCGAGCGTCTAGGACTTACGGTTCAGGAGTTATTCACAGAAACATGGTTCTGAACATGCTGCCAATTGCTCGCCTGGGAAACATGCAGAGAAGTCCAAGATAGTGTTTTTTAGACTGGCTGCCACGAGCTGAATCGAATGCAGCCAAGAGCGAGCGTCTAGGACTTACGGTTCAGGAGTTATTCACAGAAACATGGTTCTTTTACTGCCAGCCGCGAAAGCGAAAATAACCAAGATCGAGCGTCTAGGATTTACTTGTCAATAACTCGCCTGGGAAACATCCAGAGAAGTCAAACACAGTGCTCCTATACTAATTGCCAGGCGCTGAGACGAATGCCGCCAAGATCGAGCGTCTAGGACTTACGGTTCAGGAGTTATTCACAGAAACATGGTTCTGAACATGCTGCCAATTTCTCGTCTGGGAAACATGCAGAGAAGTCCAAGATAGTGTTTTTTAGACTGGCTGCCACGAGCTGAATCGAATGCAGCCAAGAGCGAGCGTCTAGGACTTACGGTTCAGGAGTTATTCACAGAAACATGGTTCTGAACATGCTGCCAATTGCTCGCCTGGGAAACATGCAGAGAAGTCCAAGATAGTGTTTTTTAGACTGGCTGCCACGAGCTGAATCGAATGCAGCCAAGAGCGAGCGTCTAGGACTTACGGTTCAGGAGTTATTCACAGAAACATGGTTCTGAACATGCTGCCAATTTCTCGCCTGGGAAACATGCAGAGAAGTCCAAGATAGTGTTTTTTAGACTGGCTGCCACGAGCTGAATCGAATGCAGCCAAGAGCGAGCGTCTAGGACTTACGGTTCAGGAGTTATTCACAGAAACATGGTTCTGAACATGCTGCCAATTGCTCGCCTGGGAAACATGCAGAGAAGTCCAAGATAGTGTTTTTTAGACTGGCTGCCACGAGCTGAATCGAATGCAGCCAAGAGCGAGCGTCTAGGACTTACGGTTCAGGAGTTATTCACAGAAACATGGTTCTGAACATGCTGCCAATTGCTCGCCTGGGAAACATGCAGAGAAGTCCAAGATAGTGTTTTTTAGACTGGCTGCCACGAGCTGAATCGAATGCAGCCAAGAGCGAGCGTCTAGGACTTACGGTTCAGGAGTTATTCACAGAAACATGGTTCTTTTACTGCCAGCCGCGAAAGCGAAAATAACCAAGATCGAGCGTCTAGGATTTACTTGTCAATAACTCGCCTGGGAAACATCCAGAGAAGTCAAACACAGTGCTCCTATACTAATTGCCAGGCGCTGAGACGAATGCCGCCAAGATCGAGCGTCTAGGACTTACGGTTCAGGAGTTATTCACAGAAACATGGTTCTGAACATGCTGCCAATTTCTCGCCTGGGAAACATGCAGAGAAGTCCAAGATAGTGTTTTTTAGACTGGCTGCCACGAGCTGAATCGAATGCAGCCAAGAGCGAGCGTCTAGGACTTAC
The DNA here is from genome assembly GCF_050947455.1 of Rhinoderma darwinii. Lineage (NCBI taxonomy): Eukaryota > Metazoa > Chordata > Amphibia > Anura > Rhinodermatidae > Rhinoderma > Rhinoderma darwinii. The sequence continues at coordinate 42,473 of NW_027463919.1, forward strand.
GGTTCAGGAGTTATTCACAGAAACATGGTTCTTTTACTGCCAGCCGCGAAAGCGAAAATAACCAAGATCGAGCGTCTAGGATTTACTTGTCAATAACTCGCCTGGGAAACATCCAGAGAAGTCAAACACAGTGCTCCTATACTAATTGCCAGGCGCTGAGACGAATGCCGCCAAGATCGAGCGTCTAGGACTTACGGTTCAGGAGTTATTCACAGAAACATGGTTCTGAACATGCTGCCAATTTCTCGCCTGGGAAACATGCAGAGAAGTCCAAGATAGTGTTTTTTAGACTGGCTGCCACGAGCTGAATCGAATGCAGCCAAGAGCGAGCGTCTAGGACTTACGTTTCAGGAGTTATTCACAGAAACATGGTTCTGAACATGCTGCCAATTGCTCGCCTGGGAAACATGCAGAGAAGTCCAAGATAGTGTTTTTTAGACTGGCTGCCACGAGCTGAATCGAATGCAGCCAAGAGCGAGCGTCTAGGACTTACGGTTCAGGAGTTATTCACAGAAACATGGTTCTGAACATGCTGCCAATTGCTCGCCTGGGAAACATGCAGAGAAGTCCAAGATAGTGTTTTTTAGACTGGCTGCCACGAGCTGAATCGAATGCAGCCAAGAGCGAGCGTCTAGGACTTACGGTTCAGGAGTTATTCACAGAAACATGGTTCTGAACATGCTGCCAATTGCTCGCCTGGGAAACATGCAGAGAAGTCCAAGATAGTGTTTTTTAGACTGGCTGCCACGAGCTGAATCGAATGCAGCCAAGAGCGAGCGTCTAGGACTTACGGTTCAGGAGTTATTCACAGAAACATGGTTCTTTTACTGCCAGCCGCGAAAGCGAAAATAACCAAGATCGAGCGTCTAGGATTTACTTGTCAATAACTCGCCTGGGAAACATCCAGAGAAGTCAAACACAGTGCTCCTATACTAATTGCCAGGCGCTGAGACGAATGCCGCCAAGATCGAGCGTCTAGGACTTACGGTTCAGGAGTTATTCACAGAAACATGGTTCTGAACATGCTGCCAATTTCTCGCCTGGGAAACATGCAGAGAAGTCCAAGATAGTGTTTTTTAGACTGGCTGCCACGAGCTGAATCGAATGCAGCCAAGAGCGAGCGTCTAGGACTTACGGTTCAGGAGTTATTCACAGAAACATGGTTCTGAACATGCTGCCAATTGCTCGCCTGGGAAACATGCAGAGAAGTCCAAGATAGTGTTTTTTAGACTGGCTGCCACGAGCTGAATCGAATGCAGCCAAGAGCGAGCGTCTAGGACTTACGGTTCAGGAGTTATTCACAGAAACATGGTTCTGAACATGCTGCCAATTGCTCGCCTGGGAAACATGCAGAGAAGTCCAAGATAGTGTTTTTTAGACTGGCTGCCACGAGCTGAATCGAATGCAGCCAAGAGCGAGCGTCTAGGACTTACGGTTCAGGAGTTATTCACAGAAACATGGTTCTGAACATGCTGCCAATTGCTCGCCTGGGAAACATGCAGAGAAGTCCAAGATAGTGTTTTTTAGACTGGCTGCCACGAGCTGAATCGAATGCAGCCAAGAGCGAGCGTCTAGGACTTACGGTTCAGGAGTTATTCACAGAAACATGGTTCTTTTACTGCCAGCCGCGAAAGCGAAAATAACCAAGATCGAGCGTCTAGGATTTACTTGTCAATAACTCGCCTGGGAAACATCCAGAGAAGTCAAACACAGTGCTCCTATACTAATTGCCAGGCGCTGAGACGAATGCCGCCAAGATCGAGCGTCTAGGACTTACGGTTCAGGAGTTATTCACAGAAACATGGTTCTGAACATGCTGCCAATTTCTCGCCTGGGAAACATGCAGAGAAGTCCAAGATAGTGTTTTTTAGACTGGCTGCCACGAGCTGAATCGAATGCAGCCAAGAGCGAGCGTCTAGGACTTACGGTTCAGGAGTTATTCACAGAAACATGGTTATTTTACTGCCAGCCGCGAAAGCGAAAATAACCAAGATCGAGCGTCTAGGATTTACTTGTCAATAACTCGCCTGGGAAACATCCAGAGAAGTCAAACACAGTGCTCCTATACTAATTGCCAGGCGCTGAGACGAATGCCGCCAAGATCGAGCGTCTAGGACTTACGGTTCAGGAGTTATTCACAGAAACATGGTTCTGAACATGCTGCCAATTTCTCGCCTGGGAAACATGCAGAGAAGTCCAAGATAGTGTTTTTTAGACTGGCTGCCACGAGCTGAATCGAATGCAGCCAAGAGCGAGCGTCTAGGACTTACGGTTCAGGAGTTATTCACAGAAACATGGTTCTGAACATGCTGCCAATTGCTCGCCTGGGAAACATGCAGAGAAGTCCAAGATAGTGTTTTTTAGACTGGCTGCCACGAGCTGAATCGAATGCAGCCAAGAGCGAGCGTCTAGGACTTACGGTTCAGGAGTTATTCACAGAAACATGGTTCTGAACATGCTGCCAATTTCTCGCCTGGGAAACATGCAGAGAAGTCCAAGATAGTGTTTTTTAGACTGGCTGCCACGAGCTGAATCGAATGCAGCCAAGAGCGAGCGTCTAGGACTTACGGTTCAGGAGTTATTCACAGAAACATGGTTCTGAACATGCTGCCAATTGCTCGCCTGGGAAACATGCAGAGAAGTCCAAGATAGTGTTTTTTAGACTGGCTGCCACGAGCTGAATCGAATGCAGCCAAGAGCGAGCGTCTAGGACTTACGGTTCAGGAGTTATTCACAGAAACATGGTTCTGAACATGCTGCCAATTGCTCGCCTGGGAAACATGCAGAGAAGTCCAAGATAGTGTTTTTTAGACTGGCTGCCACGAGCTGAATCGAATGCAGCCAAGAGCGAGCGTCTAGGACTTACGGTTCAGGAGTTATTCACAGAAACATGGTTCTTTTACTGCCAGCCGCGAAAGCGAAAATAACCAAGATCGAGCGTCTAGGATTTACTTGTCAATAACTCGCCTGGGAAACATCCAGAGAAGTCAAACACAGTGCTCCTATACTAATTGCCAGGCGCTGAGACGAATGCCGCCAAGATCGAGCGTCTAGGACTTACGGTTCAGGAGTTATTCACAGAAACATGGTTCTGAACATGCTGCCAATTTCTCGCCTGGGAAACATGCAGAGAAGTCCAAGATAGTGTTTTTTAGACTGGCTGCCACGAGCTGAATCGAATGCAGCCAAGAGCGAGCGTCTAGGACTTACGGTTCAGGAGTTATTCACAGAAACATGGTTCTGAACATGCTGCCAATTGCTCGCCTGGGAAACATGCAGAGAAGTCCAAGATAGTGTTTTTTAGACTGGCTGCCACGAGCTGAATCGAATGCAGCCAAGAGCGAGCGTCTAGGACTTACGGTTCAGGAGTTATTCACAGAAACATGGTTCTGAACATGCTGCCAATTTCTCGCCTGGGAAACATGCAGAGAAGTCCAAGATAGTGTTTTTTAGACTGGCTGCCACGAGCTGAATCGAATGCAGCCAAGAGCGAGCGTCTAGGACTTACGGTTCAGGAGTTATTCACAGAAACATGGTTCTGAACATGCTGCCAATTGCTCGCCTGGGAAACATGCAGAGAAGTCCAAGATAGTGTTTTTTAGACTGGCTGCCACGAGCTGAATCGAATGCAGCCAAGAGCGAGCGTCTAGGACTTACGGTTCAGGAGTTATTCACAGAAACATGGTTCTTTTACTGCCAGCCGCGAAAGCGAAAATAACCAAGATCGAGCGTCTAGGATTTACTTGTCAATAACTCGCCTGGGAAACATCCAGAGAAGTCAAACACAGTGCTCCTATACTAATTGCCAGGCGCTGAGACGAATGCCGCCAAGATTGAGCGTCTAGGACTTACGGTTCAGGAGTTATTCACAGAAACATGGTTCTGAACATGCTGCCAATTTCTCGCCTGGGAAACATGCAGAGAAGTCCAAGATAGTGTTTTTTAGACTGGCTGCCACGAGCTGAATCGAATGCAGCCAAGAGCGAGCGTCTAGGACTTACGGTTCAGGAGTTATTCACAGAAACATGGTTCTTTTACTGCCAGCCGCGAAAGCGAAAATAACCAAGATCGAGCGTCTAGGATTTACTTGTCAATAACTCGCCTGGGAAACATCCAGAGAAGTCAAACACAGTGCTCCTATACTAATTGCCAGGCGCTGAGACGAATGCCGCCAAGATCGAGCGTCTAGGACTTACGGTTCAGGAGTTATTCACAGAAACATGGTTCTGAACATGCTGCCAATTTCTCGCCTGGGAAACATGCAGAGAAGTCCAAGATAGTGTTTTTTAGACTGGCTGCCACGAGCTGAATCGAATGCAGCCAAGAGCGAGCGTCTAGGACTTACGGTTCAGGAGTTATTCACAGAAACATGGTTCTTTTACTGCCAGCCGCGAAAGCGAAAATAACCAAGATCGAGCGTCTAGGATTTACTTGTCAATAACTCGCCTGGGAAACATCCAGAGAAGTCAAACACAGTGCTCCTATACTAATTGCCAGGCGCTGAGACGAATGCCGCCAAGATCGAGCGTCTAGGACTTACGGTTCAGGAGTTATTCACAGAAACATGGTTTTGAACATGCTGCCAATTTCTCGCCTGGGAAACATGCAGAGAAGTCCAAGATAGTGTTTTTTAGACTGGCTGCCACGAGCTGAATCGAATGCAGCCAAGAGCGAGCGTCTAGGACTTACGGTTCAGGAGTTATTCACAGAAACATGGTTCTGAACATGCTGCCAATTGCTCGCCTGGGAAACATGCAGAGAAGTCCAAGATAGTGTTTTTTAGACTGGCTGCCACGAGCTGAATCGAATGCAGCCAAGAGCGAGCGTCTAGGACTTACGGTTCAGGAGTTATTCACAGAAACATGGTTCTGAAAATGCTGCCAATTTCTCGCCTGGGAAACATGCAGAGAAGTCCAAGATAGTGTTTTTTAGACTGGCTGCCACGAGCTGAATCGAATGCAGCCAAGAGCGAGCGTCTAGGACTTACGGTTCAGGAGTTATTCACAGAAACATGGTTCTGAACATGCTGCCAATTGCTCGCCTGGGAAACATGCAGAGAAGTCCAAGATAGTGTTTTTTAGACTGGCTGCCACGAGCTGAATCGAATGCAGCCAAGAGCGAGCGTCTAGGACTTACGGTTCAGGAGTTATTCACAGAAACATGGTTCTGAACATGCTGCCAATTGCTCGCCTGGGAAACATGCAGAGAAGTCCAAGATAGTGTTTTTTAGACTGGCTGCCACGAGCTGAATCGAATGCAGCCAAGAGCGAGCGTCTAGGACTTACGGTTCAGGAGTTATTCACAGAAACATGGTTCTTTTACTGCCAGCCGCGAAAGCGAAAATAACCAAGATCGAGCGTCTAGGATTTACTTGTCAATAACTCGCCTGGGAAACATCCAGAGAAGTCAAACACAGTGCTCCTATACTAATTGCCAGGCGCTGAGACGAATGCCGCCAAGATCGAGCGTCTAGGACTTACGGTTCAGGAGTTATTCACAGAAACATGGTTCTGAACATGCTGCCAATTTCTCGCCTGGGAAACATGCAGAGAAGTCCAAGATAGTGTTTTTTAGACTGGCTGCCACGAGCTGAATCGAATGCAGCCAAGAGCGAGCGTCTAGGACTTACGGTTCAGGAGTTATTCACAGAAACATGGTTCTGAACATGCTGCCAATTGCTCGCCTGGGAAACATGCAGAGAAGTCCAAGATAGTGTTTTTTAGACTGGCTGCCACGAGCTGAATCGAATGCAGCCAAGAGCGAGCGTCTAGGACTTACGGTTCAGGAGTTATTCACAGAAACATGGTTCTGAACATGCTGCCAATTTCTCGCCTGGGAAACATGCAGAGAAGTCCAAGATAGTGTTTTTTAGACTGGCTGCCACGAGCTGAATCGAATGCAGCCAAGAGCGAGCGTCTAGGACTTACGGTTCAGGAGTTATTCACAGAAACATGGTTCTGAACATGCTGCCAATTGCTCGCCTGGGAAACATGCAGAGAAGTCCAAGATAGTGTTTTTTAGACTGGCTGCCACGAGCTGAATCGAATGCAGCCAAGAGCGAGCGTCTAGGACTTACGGTTCAGGAGTTATTCACAGAAACATGGTTCTTTTACTGCCAGCCGCGAAAGCGAAAATAACCAAGATCGAGCGTCTAGGATTTACTTGTCAATAACTCGCCTGGGAAACATCCAGAGAAGTCAAACACAGTGCTCCTATACTAATTGCCAGGCGCTGAGACGAATGCCGCCAAGATTGAGCGTCTAGGACTTACGGTTCAGGAGTTATTCACAGAAACATGGTTCTGAACATGCTGCCAATTTCTCGCCTGGGAAACATGCAGAGAAGTCCAAGATAGTGTTTTTTAGACTGGCTGCCACGAGCTGAATCGAATGCAGCCAAGAGCGAGCGTCTAGGACTTACGGTTCAGGAGTTATTCACAGAAACATGGTTCTTTTACTGCCAGCCGCGAAAGCGAAAATAACCAAGATCGAGCGTCTAGGATTTACTTGTCAATAACTCGCCTGGGAAACATCCAGAGAAGTCAAACACAGTGCTCCTATACTAATTGCCAGGCGCTGAGACGAATGCCGCCAAGATCGAGCGTCTAGGACTTACGGTTCAGGAGTTATTCACAGAAACATGGTTCTGAACATGCTGCCAATTTCTCGCCTGGGAAACATGCAGAGAAGTCCAAGATAGTGTTTTTTAGACTGGCTGCCACGAGCTGAATCGAATGCAGCCAAGAGCGAGCGTCTAGGACTTACGGTTCAGGAGTTATTCACAGAAACATGGTTCTTTTACTGCCAGCCGCGAAAGCGAAAATAACCAAGATCGAGCGTCTAGGATTTACTTGTCAATAACTCGCCTGGGAAACATCCAGAGAAGTCAAACACAGTGCTCCTATACTAATTGCCAGGCGCTGAGACGAATGCCGCCAAGATCGAGCGTCTAGGACTTACGGTTCAGGAGTTATTCACAGAAACATGGTTTTGAACATGCTGCCAATTTCTCGCCTGGGAAACATGCAGAGAAGTCCAAGATAGTGTTTTTTAGACTGGCTGCCACGAGCTGAATCGAATGCAGCCAAGAGCGAGCGTCTAGGACTTACGGTTCAGGAGTTATTCACAGAAACATGGTTCTGAACATGCTGCCAATTGCTCGCCTGGGAAACATGCAGAGAAGTCCAAGATAGTGTTTTTTAGACTGGCTGCCACGAGCTGAATCGAATGCAGCCAAGAGCGAGCGTCTAGGACTTACGGTTCAGGAGTTATTCACAGAAACATGGTTCTGAACATGCTGCCAATTTCTCGCCTGGGAAACATGCAGAGAAGTCCAAGATAGTGTTTTTTAGACTGGCTGCCACGAGCTGAATCGAATGCAGCCAAGAGCGAGCGTCTAGGACTTACGGTTCAGGAGTTATTCACAGAAACATGGTTCTGAACATGCTGCCAATTGCTCGCCTGGGAAACATGCAGAGAAGTCCAAGATAGTGTTTTTTAGACTGGCTGCCACGAGCTGAATCGAATGCAGCCAAGAGCGAGCGTCTAGGACTTACGGTTCAGGAGTTATTCACAGAAACATGGTTCTGAACATGCTGCCAATTGCTCGCCTGGGAAACATGCAGAGAAGTCCAAGATAGTGTTTTTTAGACTGGCTGCCACGAGCTGAATCGAATGCAGCCAAGAGCGAGCGTCTAGGACTTACGGTTCAGGAGTTATTCACAGAAACATGGTTCTTTTACTGCCAGCCGCGAAAGCGAAAATAACCAAGATCGAGCGTCTAGGATTTACTTGTCAATAACTCGCCTGGGAAACATCCAGAGAAGTCAAACACAGTGCTCCTATACTAATTGCCAGGCGCTGAGACGAATGCCGCCAAGATCGAGCGTCTAGGACTTACGGTTCAGGAGTTATTCACAGAAACATGGTTCTGAACATGCTGCCAATTTCTCGCCTGGGAAACATGCAGAGAAGTCCAAGATAGTGTTTTTTTAGACTGGCTGCCACGAGCTGAATCGAATGCAGCCAAGAGCGAGCGTCTAGGACTTACGGTTCAGGAGTTATTCACAGAAACATGGTTCTGAACATGCTGCCAATTGCTCGCCTGGGAAACATGCAGAGAAGTCCAAGATAGTGTTTTTTAGACTGGCTGCCACGAGCTGAATCGAATGCAGCCAAGAGCGAGCGTCTAGGACTTACGGTTCAGGAGTTATTCACAGAAACATGGTTCTGAACATGCTGCCAATTTCTCGCCTGGGAAACATGCAGAGAAGTCCAAGATAGTGTTTTTTAGACTGGCTGCCACGAGCTGAATCGAATGCAGCCAAGAGCGAGCGTCTAGGACTTACGGTTCAGGAGTTATTCACAGAAACATGGTTCTGAACATGCTGCCAATTGCTCGCCTGGGAAACATGCAGAGAAGTCCAAGATAGTGTTTTTTAGACTGGCTGCCACGAGCTGAATCGAATGCAGCCAAGAGCGAGCGTCTAGGACTTACGGTTCAGGAGTTATTCACAGAAACATGGTTCTTTTACTGCCAGCCGCGAAAGCGAAAATAACCAAGATCGAGCGTCTAGGATTTACTTGTCAATAACTCGCCTGGGAAACATCCAGAGAAGTCAAACACAGTGCTCCTATACTAATTGCCAGGCGCTGAGACGAATGCCGCCAAGATTGAGCGTCTAGGACTTACGGTTCAGGAGTTATTCACAGAAACATGGTTCTGAACATGCTGCCAATTTCTCGCCTGGGAAACATGCAGAGAAGTCCAAGATAGTGTTTTTTAGACTGGCTGCCACGAGCTGAATCGAATGCAGCCAAGAGCGAGCGTCTAGGACTTACGGTTCAGGAGTTATTCACAGAAACATGGTTCTTTTACTGCCAGCCGCGAAAGCGAAAATAACCAAGATCGAGCGTCTAGGATTTACTTGTCAATAACTCGCCTGGGAAACATCCAGAGAAGTCAAACACAGTGCTCCTATACTAATTGCCAGGCGCTGAGACGAATGCCGCCAAGATCGAGCGTCTAGGACTTACGGTTCAGGAGTTATTCACAGAAACATGGTTCTGAACATGCTGCCAATTTCTCGCCTGGGAAACATGCAGAGAAGTCCAAGATAGTGTTTTTTAGACTGGCTGCCACGAGCTGAATCGAATGCAGCCAAGAGCGAGCGTCTAGGACTTACGGTTCAGGAGTTATTCACAGAAACATGGTTCTTTTACTGCCAGCCGCGAAAGCGAAAATAACCAAGATCGAGCGTCTAGGATTTACTTGTCAATAACTCGCCTGGGAAACATCCAGAGAAGTCAAACACAGTGCTCCTATACTAATTGCCAGGCGCTGAGACGAATGCCGCCAAGATCGAGCGTCTAGGACTTACGGTTCAGGAGTTATTCACAGAAACATGGTTTTGAACATGCTGCCAATTTCTCGCCTGGGAAACATGCAGAGAAGTCCAAGATAGTGTTTTTTAGACTGGCTGCCACGAGCTGAATCGAATGCAGCCAAGAGCGAGCGTCTAGGACTTACGGTTCAGGAGTTATTCACAGAAACATGGTTCTGAACATGCTGCCAATTGCTCGCCTGGGAAACATGCAGAGAAGTCCAAGATAGTGTTTTTTAGACTGGCTGCCACGAGCTGAATCGAATGCAGCCAAGAGCGAGCGTCTAGGACTTACGGTTCAGGAGTTATTCACAGAAACATGGTTCTGAACATGCTGCCAATTTCTCGCCTGGGAAACATGCAGAGAAGTCCAAGATAGTGTTTTTTAGACTGGCTGCCACGAGCTGAATCGAATGCAGCCAAGAGCGAGCGTCTAGGACTTACGGTTCAGGAGTTATTCACAGAAACATGGTTCTGAACATGCTGCCAATTGCTCGCCTGGGAAACATGCAGAGAAGTCCAAGATAGTGTTTTTTAGACTGGCTGCCACGAGCTGAATCGAATGCAGCCAAGAGCGAGCGTCTAGGACTTACGGTTCAGGAGTTATTCACAGAAACATGGTTCTGAACATGCTGCCAATTGCTCGCCTGGGAAACATGCAGAGAAGTCCAAGATAGTGTTTTTTAGACTGGCTGCCACGAGCTGAATCGAATGCAGCCAAGAGCGAGCGTCTAGGACTTACGGTTCAGGAGTTATTCACAGAAACATGGTTCTTTTACTGCCAGCCGCGAAAGCGAAAATAACCAAGATCGAGCGTCTAGGATTTACTTGTCAATAACTCGCCTGGGAAACATCCAGAGAAGTCAAACACAGTGCTCCTATACTAATTGCCAGGCGCTGAGACGAATGCCGCCAAGATCGAGCGTCTAGGACTTACGGTTCAGGAGTTATTCACAGAAACATGGTTCTGAACATGCTGCCAATTTCTCGCCTGGGAAACATGCAGAGAAGTCCAAGATAGTGTTTTTTAGACTGGCTGCCACGAGCTGAATCGAATGCAGCCAAGAGCGAGCGTCTAGGACTTACGGTTCAGGAGTTATTCACAGAAACATGGTTCTTTTACTGCCAGCCGCGAAAGCGAAAATAACCAAGATCGAGCGTCTAGGATTTACTTGTCAATAACTCGCCTGGGAAACATCCAGAGAAGTCAAACACAGTGCTCCTATACTAATTGCCAGGCGCTGAGACGAATGCCGCCAAGATCGAGCGTCTAGGACTTACGGTTCAGGAGTTATTCACAGAAACATGGTTTTGAACATGCTGCCAATTTCTCGCCTGGGAAACATGCAGAGAAGTCCAAGATAGTGTTTTTTAGACTGGCTGCCACGAGCTGAATCGAATGCAGCCAAGAGCGAGCGTCTAGGACTTACGGTTCAGGAGTTATTCACAGAAACATGGTTCTGAACATGCTGCCAATTGCTCGCCTGGGAAACATGCAGAGAAGTCCAAGATAGTGTTTTTTAGACTGGCTGCCACGAGCTGAATCGAATGCAGCCAAGAGCGAGCGTCTAGGACTTACGGTTCAGGAGTTATTCACAGAAACATGGTTCTGAACATGCTGCCAATTGCTCGCCTGGGAAACATGCAGAGAAGTCCAAGATAGTGTTTTTTAGACTGGCTGCCACGAGCTGAATCGAATGCAGCCAAGAGCGAGCGTCTAGGACTTACGGTTCAGGAGTTATTCACAGAAACATGGTTCTTTTACTGCCAGCCGCGAAAGCGAAAATAACCAAGATCGAGCGTCTAGGATTTACTTGTCAATAACTCGCCTGGGAAACATCCAGAGAAGTCAAACACAGTGCTCCTATACTAATTGCCAGGCGCTGAGACGAATGCCGCCAAGATCGAGCGTCTAGGACTTACGGTTCAGGAGTTATTCACAGAAACATGGTTCTGAACATGCTGCCAATTGCTCGCCTGGGAAACATGCAGAGAAGTCCAAGATAGTGTTTTTTAGACTGGCTGCCACGAGCTGAATCGAATGCAGCCAAGAGCGAGCGTCTAGGACTTACGGTTCAGGAGTTATTCACAGAAACATGGTTCTGAACATGCTGCCAATTTCTCGCCTGGGAAACATGCAGAGAAGTCCAAGATAGTGTTTTTTAGACTGGCTGCCACGAGCTGAATCGAATGCAGCCAAGAGCGAGCGTCTAGGACTTACGGTTCAGGAGTTATTCACAGAAACATGGTTCTGAACATGCTGCCAATTGCTCGCCTGGGAAACATGCAGAGAAGTCCAAGATAGTGTTTTTTAGACTGGCTGCCACGAGCTGAATCGAATGCAGCCAAGAGCGAGCGTCTAGGACTTACGGTTCAGGAGTTATTCACAGAAACATGGTTCTGAACATGCTGCCAATTGCTCGCCTGGGAAACATGCAGAGAAGTCCAAGATAGTGTTTTTTAGACTGGCTGCCACGAGCTGAATCGAATGCAGCCAAGAGCGAGCGTCTAGGACTTACGGTTCAGGAGTTATTCACAGAAACATGGTTCTGAACATGCTGCCAATTGCTCGCCTGGGAAACATGCAGAGAAGTCCAAGATAGTGTTTTTTAGACTGGCTGCCACGAGCTGAATCGAATGCAGCCAAGAGCGAGCGTCTAGGACTTACGGTTCAGGAGTTATTCACAGAAACATGGTTCTTTTACTGCCAGCCGCGAAAGCGAAAATAACCAAGATCGAGCGTCTAGGATTTACTTGTCAATAACTCGCCTGGGAAACATCCAGAGAAGTCAAACACAGTGCTCCTATACTAATTGCCAGGCGCTGAGACGAATGCCGCCAAGATCGAGCGTCTAGGACTTACGGTTCAGGAGTTATTCACAGAAACATGGTTCTGAACATGCTGCCAATTTCTCGCCTGGGAAACATGCAGAGAAGTCCAAGATAGTGTTTTTTAGACTGGCTGCCACGAGCTGAATCGAATGCAGCCAAGAGCGAGCGTCTAGGACTTACGGTTCAGGAGTTATTCACAGAAACATGGTTCTTTTACTGCCAGCCGCGAAAGCGAAAATAACCAAGATCGAGCGTCTAGGATTTACTTGTCAATAACTCGCCTGGGAAACATCCAGAGAAGTCAAACACAGTGCTCCTATACTAATTGCCAGGCGCTGAGACGAATGCCGCCAAGATCGAGCGTCTAGGACTTACGGTTCAGGAGTTATTCACAGAAACATGGTTTTGAACATGCTGCCAATTTCTCGCCTGGGAAACATGCAGAGAAGTCCAAGATAGTGTTTTTTAGACTGGCTGCCACGAGCTGAATCGAATGCAGCCAAGAGCGAGCGACTAGGACCTACGGTTCAGGAGTTATTCACAGAAACATGGTTCTGAACATGCTGCCAATTGCTCGCCTGGGAAACATGCAGAGAAGTCCAAGATAGTGTTTTTTAGACTGGCTGCCACGAGCTGAATCGAATGCAGCCAAGAGCGAGCGTCTAGGACTTACGGTTCAGGAGTTATTCACAGAAACATGGTTCTGAACATGCTGCCAATTTCTCGCCTGGGAAACATGCAGAGAAGTCCAAGATAGTGTTTTTTAGACTGGCTGCCACGAGCTGAATCGAATGCAGCCAAGAGCGAGCGTCTAGGACTTACGGTTCAGGAGTTATTCACAGAAACATGGTTCTGAACATGCTGCCAATTGCTCGCCTGGGAAACATGCAGAGAAGTCCAAGATAGTGTTTTTTAGACTGGCTGCCACGAGCTGAATCGAATGCAGCCAAGAGCGAGCGTCTAGGACTTACGGTTCAGGAGTTATTCACAGAAACATGGTTCTTTTACTGCCAGCCGCGAAAGCGAAAATAACCAAGATCGAGCGTCTAGGATTTACTTGTCAATAACTCGCCTGGGAAACATCCAGAGAAGTCAAACACAGTGCTCCTATACTAATTGCCAGGCGCTGAGACGAATGCCGCCAAAATCGAGCGTCTAGGACTTACGGTTCAGGAGTTATTCACAGAAACATGGTTCTGAACATGCTGCCAATTTCTCGCCTGGGAACATGCAGAGAAGTCCAAGATAGTGTTTTTTAGACTGGCTGCCACGAGCTGAATCGAATGCAGCCAAGAGCGAGCGTCTAGGACTTACGGTTCAGGAGTTATTCACAGAAACATGGTTCTGAACATGCTGCCAATTGCTCGCCTGGGAAACATGCAGAGAAGTCCAAGATAGTGTTTTTTAGACTGGCTGCCACGAGCTGAATCGAATGCAGCCAAGAGCGAGCGTCTAGGACTTACGGTTCAGGAGTTATTCACAGAAACATGGTTCTGAACATGCTGCCAATTTCTCGCCTGGGAAACATGCAGAGAAGTCCAAGATAGTGTTTTTTAGACTGGCTGCCACGAGCTGAATCGAATGCAGCCAAGAGCGAGCGTCTAGGACTTACGGTTCAGGAGTTATTCACAGAAACATGGTTCTGAACATGCTGCCAATTGCTCGCCTGGGAAACATGCAGAGAAGTCCAAGATAGTGTTTTTTAGACTGGCTGCCACGAGCTGAATCGAATGCAGCCAAGAGCGAGCGTCTAGGACATACGGTTCAGGAGTTATTCACAGAAACATGGTTCTGAACATGCTGCCAATTGCTCGCCTGGGAAACATGCAGAGAAGTCCAAGATAGTGTTTTTTAGACTGGCTGCCACGAGCTGAATCGAATGCAGCCAAGAGCGAGCGTCTAGGACTTACGGTTCAGGAGTTATTCACAGAAACATGGTTCTTTTACTGCCAGCCGCGAAAGCGAAAATAACCAAGATCGAGCGTCTAGGATTTACTTGTCAATAACTCGCCTGGGAAACATCCAGAGAAGTCAAACACAGTGCTCCTATACTAATTGCCAGGCGCTGAGACGAATGCCGCCAAGATCGAGCGTCTAGGACTTACGGTTCAGGAGTTATTCACAGAAACATGGTTCTGAACATGCTGCCAATTTCTCGCCTGGGAAACATGCAGAGAAGTCCAAGATAGTGTTTTTTAGACTGGCTGCCACGAGCTGAATCGAATGCAGCCAAGAGCGAGCGTCTAGGACTTACGGTTCAGGAGTTATTCACAGAAACATGGTTCTGAACATGCTGCCAATTGCTCGCCTGGGAAACATGCAGAGAAGTCCAAGATAGTGTTTTTTAGACTGGCTGCCACGAGCTGAATCGAATGCAGCCAAGAGCGAGCGTCTAGGACTTACGGTTCAGGAGTTATTCACAGAAACATGGTTCTGAACATGCTGCCAATTGCTCGCCTGGGAAACATGCAGAGAAGTCCAAGATAGTGTTTTTTAGACTGGCTGCCACGAGCTGAATCGAATGCAGCCAAGAGCGAGCGTCTAGGACTTACGGTTCAGGAGTTATTCACAGAAACATGGTTCTTTTACTGCCAGCCGCGAAAGCGAAAATAACCAAGATCGAGCGTCTAGGATTTACTTGTCAATAACTCGCCTGGGAAACATCCAGAGAAGTCAAACACAGTGCTCCTATACTAATTGCCAGGCGCTGAGACGAATGCCGCCAAGATTGAGCGTCTAGGACTTACGGTTCAGGAGTTATTCACAGAAACATGGTTCTGAACATGCTGCCAATTTCTCGCCTGGGAAACATGCAGAGAAGTCCAAGATAGTGTTTTTTAGACTGGCTGCCACGAGCTGAATCGAATGCAGCCAAGAGCGAGCGTCTAGGACTTACGGTTCAGGAGTTATTCACAGAAACATGGTTCTTTTACTGCCAGCCGCGAAAGCGAAAATAACCAAGATCGAGCGTCTAGGATTTACTTGTCAATAACTCGCCTGGGAAACATCCAGAGAAGTCAAACACAGTGCTCCTATACTAATTGCCAGGCGCTGAGACGAATGCCGCCAAGATCGAGCGTCTAGGACTTACGGTTCAGGAGTTAATCACAGAAACATGGTTCTGAACATGCTGCCAATTTCTCGCCTGGGAAACATGCAGAGAAGTCCAAGATAGTGTTTTTTAGACTGGCTGCCACGAGCTGAATCGAATGCAGCCAAGAGCGAGCGTCTAGGCCTTACGGTTCAGGAGTTATTCACAGAAACATGGTTCTGAACATGCTGCCAATTGCTCGCCTGGGAAACATGCAGAGAAGTCCAAGATAGTGTTTTTTAGACTGGCTGCCACGAGCTGAATCGAATGCAGCCAAGAGCGAGCGTCTAGGACTTACGGTTCAGGAGTTATTCACAGAAACATGGTTCTGAACATGCTGCCAATTTCTCGCCTGGGAAACATGCAGAGAAGTCCAAGATAGTGTTTTTTAGACTGGCTGCCACGAGCTGAATCGAATGCAGCCAAGAGCGAGCGTCTAGGACTTACGGTTCAGGAGTTATTCACAGAAACATGGTTCTGAACATGCTGCCAATTGCTCGCCTGGGAAACATGCAGAGAAGTCCAAGATAGTGTTTTTTAGACTGGCTGCCACGAGCTGAATCGAATGCAGCCAAGAGCGAGCGTCTAGGACTTACGGTTCAGGAGTTATTCACAGAAACATGGTTCTGAACATGCTGCCAATTGCTCGCCTGGGAAACATGCAGAGAAGTCCAAGATAGTGTTTTTTAGACTGGCTGCCACGAGCTGAATCGAATGCAGCCAAGAGCGAGCGTCTAGGACTTACGGTTCAGGAGTTATTAACAGAAACATGGTTCTTTTACTGCCAGCCGCGAAAGCGAAAATAACCAAGATCGAGCGTCTAGGATTTACTTGTCAATAACTCGCCTGGGAAACATCCAGAGAAGTCAAACACAGTGCTCCTATACTAATTGCCAGGCGCTGAGACGAATGCCGCCAAGATTGAGCGTCTAGGACTTACGGTTCAGGAGTTATTCACAGAAACATGGTTCTGAACATGCTGCCAATTGCTCGCCTGGGAAACATGCAGAGAAGTCCAAGATAGTGTTTTTTAGACTGGCTGCCACGAGCTGAATCGAATGCAGCCAAGAGCGAGCGTCTAGGACTTACGGTTCAGGAGTTATTCACAGAAACATGGTTCTTTTACTGCCAGCCGCGAAAGCGAAAATAACCAAGATCGAGCGTCTAGGATTTACTTGTCAATAACTCGCCTGGGAAACATCCAGAGAAGTCAAACACAGTGCTCCTATACTAATTGCCAGGCGCTGAGACGAATGCCGCCAAGATCGAGCGTCTAGGACTTACGGTTCAGGAGTTATTCACAGAAACATGGTTCTGAACATGCTGCCAATTTCTCGCCTGGGAAACATGCAGAGAAGTCCAAGATAGTGTTTTTTAGACTGGCTGCCACGAGCTGAATCGAATGCAGCCAAGAGCGAGCGTCTAGGACTTACGGTTCAGGAGTTATTCACAGAAACATGGTTCTTTTACTGCCAGCCGCGAAAGCGAAAATAACCAAGATCGAGCGTCTAGGATTTACTTGTCAATAACTCGCCTGGGAAACATCCAGAGAAGTCAAACACAGTGCTCCTATACTAATTGCCAGGCGCTGAGACGAATGCCGCCAAGATCGAGCGTCTAGGACTTACGGTTCAGGAGTTATTCACAGAAACATGGTTTTGAACATGCTGCCAATTTCTCGCCTGGGAAACATGCAGAGAAGTCCAAGATAGTGTTTTTTAGACTGGCTGCCACGAGCTGAATCGAATGCAGCCAAGAGCGAGCGTCTAGGACTTACGGTTCAGGAGTTATTCACAGAAACATGGTTCTGAACATGCTGCCAATTGCTCGCCTGGGAAACATGCAGAGAAGTCCAAGATAGTGTTTTTTAGACTGGCTGCCACGAGCTGAATCGAATGCAGCCAAGAGCGAGCGTCTAGGACTTACGGTTCAGGAGTTATTCACAGAAACATGGTTCTGAACATGCTGCCAATTTCTCGCCTGGGAAACATGCAGAGAAGTCCAAGATAGTGTTTTTTAGACTGGCTGCCACGAGCTGAATCGAATGCAGCCAAGAGCGAGCGTCTAGGACTTACGGTTCAGGAGTTATTCACAGAAACATGGTTCTGAACATGCTGCCAATTGCTCGCCTGGGAAACATGCAGAGAAGTCCAAGATAGTGTTTTTTAGACTGGCTGCCACGAGCTGAATCGAATGCAGCCAAGAGCGAGCGTCTAGGACTTACGGTTCAGGAGTTATTCACAGAAACATGGTTCTGAACATGCTGCCAATTGCTCGCCTGGGAAACATGCAGAGAAGTCCAAGATAGTGTTTTTTTTATCCATTCAATTTTTATTGAAGATTTTCCGTCAGTAGACAACAATTGACATAGTATACAGTAACATATATCCTGTACATCAACATTGTCGTTTACATTGCTTCATCTTGTTCTTTAAACTTTTCTAAAAAACTGTAAACAGGGGGGGAAGAAATCAGGGGACTTGGGGAGGTGAGGGAAAAATTGCAGATATCTGTGTCACTTCCAGTGCCACTTTATGGTACCATATCCAAGGATTCCAGAAGGCCATATATGATTCGATTCTATTCTGTTTAAGATAAAAAATACGTTCGTATACGCAATGTGTTGACACTCTCGACACCACCTCTTCACATGTGGGGGGAGTTGGAGACTTCCAGGACCTGGCTATCAGTAATTTAGCGGTGAGCAGAACGTGGCACACAAGGCGTCGAGAAACCGGTGGGATCTTTCCTATCCCTAGAGACAGTATAGCCAGCCCCGGATCTTGGGGAATGGGAAACTCCATCACATCTGATAATAGCCCAAAAATTTTGGACCAATAGTTTGTCAGGTGCGGACATTCCCAAAATATGTGATATAACGACCCTTCGTGTCCACAATTACGCCAACATAAGCTAGAAGTATGAGGGTATATCCTTGCTAATTTGGACGGCGTGAAGTACCATCTCAATAGAACCTTATGGAAGACTTCCAAGAGATTCACACAAACTGAAGCTTTCAGAGTCCAATTGATTGCCACTTCCCATTGTTCCATAGTGAAGGACCTACCCAAGTCCCTCTCCCAATTTAGAAAGTGTACACGCCTGGAAGTCTCCACATCCCCATTCAAGGTATCGTATATTCTAGCCGTAAGATTCCCCCCTTCCCAACCCGCCCCAGAGAGCAGAGCTTTAATCGACGGGGAAAACTGAGGATCTGTCATAGGTGAAGCTTTCAAGTAAGACTTGATCTGAGTGTATTTATACATATCCCTATCTGGAACCTGGAATTGCTTCTGTATATCCCCAAAGGATTTAATATTCGCTCCGGAAAGTAAATCTGAAATGTAGTGGATACCTGCCCGAGGCCAATGATTGATTCCCAGGTTGGGAATTAGTACCTCCAGCACCCCTATTGGGATCTGTATTTCCCTACTCCCAGGAAGTCTAGAGGGCCCCGCTATAAAGTGAAGCCAACTTTGTACAGCCGCTCTAACTGTAGGCACATTGGGAAGGGGGAGCTCAGGTCTCAAGGCATATGCCCATAGAACATGCGAAAGAGGTCGGTCCCCTATTAAATAGCTTTCAATTGTGGGCCAGCTAACCCCGGAAGGGGCACTAAACCATTTTTCCGATTGTTTAATTATTAATGCTCTGTGGTAGGCTATTAAATTAGGCACCCCCAGCCCTCCTCTGTGTTTCCTTTTCATCAAGAGGGATGCTGCAATTCGAGGTTTCTTTCCTCCCCACAGGAAATTTTGGAGTTGCTTCTGGAATTTCGACAACCATGAGATCGGCATAGGGATTGGTAGCGTTCGCAGGTAATATAATATTTTGGGCAATATGAACATCTTGTAACACACATTACGGCCTAGCCATGAGGGTTCATGTGAAGCTATTTGATCCAATTCTTTCTGTATAGAAGTCAGGAGTGGGACAAAATTGATTTTGGGAAGTCGGGACAATGGGTATCCAATTTGGATTCCCAGATAGGGAATGGAGGACTCTTCCCATTGGTATGGGAATTCAGTTGTTATGGATTTTTTCAGGCTCGGGGAAATAAATAACCCCAGAATTTGTGATTTAGATGCATTCACTTTATAGTAGGATACCAATCCAAACTTAACAATAATTTGTGAGATTTCTCTCAGAGAAGACAAAGGATCAGTAATAGTCAGAATAATATCATCCACGAATAAGCCAATTTTATGTTGGCGGAGTCCCACTGGAATACCTCGGATCTGGAGGTTAGATCGTATAGACTCTGCTAATGGCTCCATAACCAGTGTAAACAACAAGGGGGATAATGGGCATCCCTGTCTAGTGCCATTGGAAATATGGAAGGGGGTGGACAGGAACCCATTCGAAAGGACTTTAGCTGTAGGTTTGGTATATAGCGCTTGTATAGCTTTAAATATGTTCCCTGCAAATCCAAACTTTGTCAAGGTCGAAAATGCAAACCCCCAATGTATTCTATCGAACGCCTTCTCTGCGTCCAGGGTAAGGAGGAGAGAAGGCGTCCGAGACTGTCCCACCCTAGTTATGAGATTAATTATCCTTCTAGTACCGTCAGGAGCTTGTCTCCCTTTTGTGAACCCCACTTGATCCGAATGTACTAGTGTGGGCAGGATGTCTATTAATCTGGTGGCCAAGAGTTTAGCATATAGCTTAGTATCACAGTTAAGAAGGGAGATGGGTCTAAAGTTGGCCGGTGTTGTAGGAGATTTCCCTGGTTTCGGGATCGTCACTATCGTGGCTTCTAACATTTCCTGGGGCATACTTCCCTCTGTCATTGCTTTGTTGAAAACTTCGGTTAGATGAGGAGTCAGAATATGCCCAAAAGTTCTGTAGTATTCGTTAGAAAACCCGTCTGGGCCAGGGGATTTATTGGCTTTAGATAGATGTATTATTTTGGATACCTCTATAGGAGATATCGGGGCATTTAATCTTAATAGTTGTTCTTGAGACAAGGAAGGTAGTTGAACCGAGTCTAAAAAAGCTTGGATATTCTTCTCTAGTGGTTGTTTAGTGTGGGGATCTGACCTCAAATTATATAATTTAGAGTAGTAGTCGCTAAATTGATCCGCTATTGTTTGGGGGTTGGTAATTTTTGATCCGTCAACCAATGAATCTAGATGCGTAGTTTTAGTTTTGAGTTGACGCTGTTTCATTCTTCTCGCCATTAGTTTACTAGTTTTATTATAGGACGTATAATAATTCAACTTTAGGGCTGCAGTTTTTTTGTCAAATTCGTCTATGAGGAGAGCTTTCAAATTTCGTCTAAGAGTCATGAGTTTGTCATGTAGGGCGGATGTCTTATTTTGTTGGAGTTCCATTTCCACAGAGCGCATTTCCTCAAGCAGGGATGTCAAAGCTGCTGCCTTCAATTTTTTATATCTTGCCCCTTGTTGTATCAAGAACCCCCTCATAACCGCTTTATGTGCGTTCCATAGTGAGAATGGACTTAGGTCTGGGGCTCCGTTTAAGGAGAAGTATTCCCGCAAATGGGAGGAAATGTTCTCTCTGTACTTAGGAAGGTTAATAAGAAAATTGTTTATCCGCCATGAATATCTAGGAGAGGGAGCAGAACTTAAAGAGAGAAGGAGATATGTGGGAGCGTGATCTGACCATGTTATTTGTCCTATCTCAGAAGTTTTAATTTCCGATATAGAAGATCTATCCACCAAAAATAGGTCTATTCTGGAGAAAGACCGATGTCTTGTGGAATAGAAGGTGAATTCTCTAGAGGAGGAGTTCATACAACGAAACGTGTCGTATAAATCCTCTTTGAGTAACCATGGTGAAAGAGTCAGGGGAGAGCTTCTACCTTGATTAGTTGAGTCCCATTCAGCATTCGGGATTAGGTTGAAATCTCCACAAATTATAAGCTTCCCTTTCATTACCTTCCTGATTTTACGCATAGTTTTGTTGAGGAAGCGTATTTGGGACGAGTTTGGTGCATATATGCTAGCAATGGTGACTTGGCAGTTGTTGAGCAGCCCCACCAAAATTAAAGATCTCCCCCGTTCATCAGCAACCGAGGATTGCAGTTGAAAGGACACTGTATCTTTAAAGGTTATCAGCACTCCCGCCTTTTTTTTGTCAGCATTGGATGTATATGTTATCGGGAATCTATGGTGGGTGAATTTGGGACTATGGTCCTTGGCAAAATGCGTTTCTTGTAAGCATACAATGTCGGTATTAGAAGCTAAAACATCTCTCCATACTGAAGCTCTCTTAAAGGGAGAGTTAAGCCCTCTGGCATTCAATGACATAAATTTAACAGCCATAATCTGTACATATACATTCCTCTCTATAAATCCAAAACAGTATTAGATATTTGCCGTTACATACCCACATCATGTTGGACACACATATCAGTATTCTTGTATAAGCAATTTCAAGGGAAAAGGACAGGGAAAGGAAGGTGAAACTGAAAAACTGTAAAACGAATAACATTATTTAGTGAGAAAGGTGACTCCGCCAGACAACTTGGCTGCGAGTCGCCTAAGACCAATGGGGGAAAGAGTCTCTTGGACACCATCTCGATCTCCATTTTAGCTCGAATACTCCGGAAAGACATCAGGTTCGAGAATTCTCAAACCATTCCTGCGGAAGTCTCTTTGGGGACCTCCTAGCAGGGACCACAGCAGGAGAAATAGGTGTAAGTCCCCATTTGCGAAGTAGGGCTGATCCTCCATCTACATCCACCATGGTGTGCAGGACGCCATTCTTGTACACTAGTAATTTGGTAGGAAATCCCCATCTGTATCCCACGTCGTTCTTCCTCAGGGCCAGCGTAATAGGTAGAAATTTCCTCCTCGCTTGTAATGTCATTTGGGACAAGTCCGCGTAAACATGAATCTTCTCATAGGGAGTAGGTAGAGCAGGCAGTCGTCTAGTGGCGGACATCAGGGAATCTTTAGTATGGAAAAAATGAATCCTTGCTATCACATCTCTCGGCAGATCATTAGGAATAGATTTAGGTTTCGGGAGCCTATGAGCTCTATCAATAATAAGATCCTCTGGTTTGGAGGAAGGTATCACTTCTTTTATAAGTTGCTGCAAGTATGCAGTGAGGTCGTTAGGTTGTACAGACTCAGGAATTCCTCTAAATTTAACATTATTTCTTCTATTGCGATCTTCCAAGTTCTCCAATTTGTGTTTCAGACTTTGCATTTCTTCTTCCAGGGATACGTGAGCATCTACCACTTCATTATGAGCATTAGTGAGTTCACTCATTTTAACCTCCACGTGATCTACCCTCTCTCCCAATCCATCAATGGCGTTAGAGAGCTTTGTGGAAAATCCTAAAAGATCACTCTGAAAGGACCCCCTCAGGGCTAATATCACATTTTTAATAAAGGCTTCTGAAGCAGCTTGGTTAGAGGAAGGGATATCTTCTATAGCTCCAGGTTGTGCAAATAAATCTTCTGTCCCCAGGCTGTGGGCTGCTATGAGACCTGCAGGGCTGGGGAGGGGAGATCCCCCTGAGGCACGAGGGGCGGACGCCATTTTAGGTATGGGAATGGCTGATGTTACAGCAGAGCGTCTCTTCCCTATAACCGCTATGGCTGGCGATTCTTCTTCTCCTTCCCCCCGGGGCATGCACTCACCCTCCTGTGATGTCCTGGGCTCCTCTTCCTCCCCTTCTCCCTCAGGCGAGGAGGGACAGACAAGCGGGATCCCAGCAGAGGCAGTCGCGTCGCCGCCATTTTTGTTCTCTCTTGCAGAGAAGAAGTCCGTGAGGCGCTTTGGTCCCGTTTTTAAAGATTTTGTCCGGGTCATCATGATGCTTCCTTTCCGAGGATAGCAATCTGGTGTTCCGGTAATGGTCCGGTAAGTATGCCTTGTCGCTATGGTCGTTGCTTGGAGATCTCAGCGCGGAGCTCAAGGAGATGCGACCGCTCTGTTCGGCATCCAAGCCACGCCCCCCCAAGATAGTGTTTTTTAGACTGGCTGCCACGAGCTGAATCGAATGCAGCCAAGAGCGAGCGTCTAGGACTTACGGTTCAGGAGTTATTCACAGAAACATGGTTCTTTTACTGCCAGCCGCGAAAGCGAAAATAACCAAGATCGAGCGTCTAGGATTTACTTGTCAATAACTCGCCTGGGAAACATCCAGAGAAGTCAAACACAGTGCTCCTATACTAATTGCCAGGCGCTGAGACGAATGCCGCCAAGATCGAGCGTCTAGGACTTACGGTTCAGGAGTTATTCACAGAAACATGGTTCTGAACATGCTGCCAATTTCTCGCCTGGGAAACATGCAGAGAAGTCCAAGATAGTGTTTTTTAGACTGGCTGCCACGAGCTGAATCGAATGCAGCCAAGAGCGAGCGTCTAGGACTTACGGTTCAGGAGTTATTCACAGAAACATGGTTCTTTTACTGCCAGCCGCGAAAGCGAAAATAACCAAGATCGAGCGTCTAGGATTTACTTGTCAATAACTCGCCTGGGAAACATCCAGAGAAGTCAAACACAGTGCTCCTATACTAATTGCCAGGCGCTGAGACGAATGCCGCCAAGATCGAGCGTCTAGGACTTACGGTTCAGGAGTTATTCACAGAAACATGGTTTTGAACATGCTGCCAATTTCTCGCCTGGGAAACATGCAGAGAAGTCCAAGATAGTGTTTTTTAGACTGGCTGCCACGAGCTGAATCGAATGCAGCCAAGAGCGAGCGTCTAGGACTTACGGTTCAGGAGTTATTCACAGAAACATGGTTCTGAACATGCTGCCAATTGCTCGCCTGGGAAACATGCAGAGAAGTCCAAGATAGTGTTTTTTAGACTGGCTGCCACGAGCTGAATCGAATGCAGCCAAGAGCGAGCGTCTAGGACTTACGGTTCAGGAGTTATTCACAGAAACATGGTTCTGAACATGCTGCCAATTTCTCGCCTGGGAAACATGCAGAGAAGTCCAAGATAGTGTTTTTTAGACTGGCTGCCACGAGCTGAATCGAATGCAGCCAAGAGCGAGCGTCTAGGACTTACGGTTCAGGAGTTATTCACAGAAACATGGTTCTGAACATGCTGCCAATTGCTCGCCTGGGAAACATGCAGAGAAGTCCAAGATAGTGTTTTTTAGACTGGCTGCCACGAGCTGAATCGAATGCAGCCAAGAGCGAGCGTCTAGGACTTACGGTTCAGGAGTTATTCACAGAAACATGGTTCTGAACATGCTGCCAATTGCTCGCCTGGGAAACATGCAGAGAAGTCCAAGATAGTGTTTTTTAGACTGGCTGCCACGAGCTGAATCGAATGCAGCCAAGAGCGAGCGTCTAGGACTTACGGTTCAGGAGTTATTCACAGAAACATGGTTCTTTTACTGCCAGCCGCGAAAGCGAAAATAACCAAGATCGAGCGTCTAGGATTTACTTGTCAATAACTCGCCTGGGAAACATCCAGAGAAGTCAAACACAGTGCTCCTATACTAATTGCCAGGCGCTGAGACGAATGCCGCCAAGATCGAGCGTCTAGGACTTACGGTTCAGGAGTTATTCACAGAAACATGGTTCTGAACATGCTGCCAATTTCTCGCCTGGGAAACATGCAGAGAAGTCCAAGATAGTGTTTTTTAGACTGGCTGCCACGAGCTGAATCGAATGCAGCCAAGAGCGAGCGTCTAGGACTTACGGTTCAGGAGTTATTCACAGAAACATGGTTCTGAACATGCTGCCAATTGCTCGCCTGGGAAACATGCAGAGAAGTCCAAGATAGTGTTTTTTAGACTGGCTGCCACGAGCTGAATCGAATGCAGCCAAGAGCGAGCGTCTAGGACTTACGGTTCAGGAGTTATTCACAGAAACATGGTTCTGAACATGCTGCCAATTTCTCGCCTGGGAAACATGCAGAGAAGTCCAAGATAGTGTTTTTTAGACTGGCTGCCACGAGCTGAATCGAATGCAGCCAAGAGCGAGCGTCTAGGACTTACGGTTCAGGAGTTATTCACAGAAACATGGTTCTGAACATGCTGCCAATTTCTCGCCTGGGAAACATGCAGAGAAGTCCAAGATAGTGTTTTTTAGACTGGCTGCCACGAGCTGAATCGAATGCAGCCAAGAGCGAGCGTCTAGGACTTACGGTTCAGGAGTTATTCACAGAAACATGGTTCTGAACATGCTGCCAATTGCTCGCCTGGGAAACATGCAGAGAAGTCCAAGATAGTGTTTTTTAGACTGGCTGCCACGAGCTGAATCGAATGCAGCCAAGAGCGAGCGTCTAGGACTTACGGTTCAGGAGTTATTCACAGAAACATGGTTCTGAACATGCTGCCAATTGCTCGCCTGGGAAACATGCAGAGAAGTCCAAGATAGTGTTTTTTAGACTGGCTGCCACGAGCTGAATCGAATGCAGCCAAGAGCGAGCGTCTAGGACTTACGGTTCAGGAGTTATTCACAGAAACATGGTTCTTTTACTGCCAGCCGCGAAAGCGAAAATAACCAAGATCGAGCGTCTAGGATTTACTTGTCAATAACTCGCCTGGGAAACATCCAGAGAAGTCAAACACAGTGCTCCTATACTAATTGCCAGGCGCTGAGACGAATGCCGCCAAGATCGAGCGTCTAGGACTTACGGTTCAGGAGTTATTCACAGAAACATGGTTCTGAACATGCTGCCAATTTCTCGCCTGGGAAACATGCAGAGAAGTCCAAGATAGTGTTTTTTAGACTGGCTGCCACGAGCTGAATCGAATGCAGCCAAGAGCGAGCGTCTAGGACTTACGGTTCAGGAGTTATTCACAGAAACATGGTTCTTTTACTGCCAGCCGCGAAAGCGAAAATAACCAAGATCGAGCGTCTAGGATTTACTTGTCAATAACTCGCCTGGGAAACATCCAGAGAAGTCAAACACAGTGCTCCTATACTAATTGCCAGGCGCTGAGACGAATGCCGCCAAGATCGAGCGTCTAGGACTTACGGTTCAGGAGTTATTCACAGAAACATGGTTTTGAACATGCTGCCAATTTCTCGCCTGGGAAACATGCAGAGAAGTCCAAGATAGTGTTTTTTAGACTGGCTGCCACGAGCTGAATCGAATGCAGCCAAGAGCGAGCGTCTAGGACTTACGGTTCAGGAGTTATTCACAGAAACATGGTTCTGAACATGCTGCCAATTGCTCGCCTGGGAAACATGCAGAGAAGTCCAAGATAGTGTTTTTTAGACTGGCTGCCACGAGCTGAATCGAATGCAGCCAAGAGCGAGCGTCTAGGACTTACGGTTCAGGAGTTATTCACAGAAACATGGTTCTGAACATGCTGCCAATTTCTCGCCTGGGAAACATGCAGAGAAGTCCAAGATAGTGTTTTTTAGACTGGCTGCCACGAGCTGAATCGAATGCAGCCAAGAGCGAGCGTCTAGGACTTACGGTTCAGGAGTTATTCACAGAAACATGGTTCTGAACATGCTGCCAATTGCTCGCCTGGGAAACATGCAGAGAAGTCCAAGATAGTGTTTTTTAGACTGGCTGCCACGAGCTGAATCGAATGCAGCCAAGAGCGAGCGTCTAGGACTTACGGTTCAGGAGTTATTCACAGAAACATGGTTCTGAACATGCTGCCAATTTCTCGCCTGGGAAACATGCAGAGAAGTCCAAGATAGTGTTTTTTAGACTGGCTGCCACGAGCTGAATCGAATGCAGCCAAGAGCGAGCGTCTAGGACTTACGGTTCAGGAGTTATTCACAGAAACATGGTTCTGAACATGCTGCCAATTGCTCGCCTGGGAAACATGCAGAGAAGTCCAAGATAGTGTTTTTTAGACTGGCTGCCACGAGCTGAATCGAATGCAGCCAAGAGCGAGCGTCTAGGACTTACGGTTCAGGAGTTATTCCACGAAACATGGTTCTTTTACTGCCAGCCGCGAAAGCGAAAATAACCAAGATCGAGCGTCTAGGATTTACTTGTCAATAACTCGCCTGGGAAACATCCAGAGAAGTCAAACACAGTGCTCCTATACTAATTGCCAGGCGCTGAGACGAATGCCGCCAAGATTGAGCGTCTAGGACTTACGGTTCAGGAGTTATTCACAGAAACATGGTTCTGAACATGCTGCCAATTTCTCGCCTGGGAAACATGCAGAGAAGTCCAAGATAGTGTTTTTTAGACTGGCTGCCACGAGCTGAATCGAATGCAGCCAAGAGCGAGCGTCTAGGACTTACGGTTCAGGAGTTATTCACAGAAACATGGTTCTTTTACTGCCAGCCGCGAAAGCGAAAATAACCAAGATCGAGCGTCTAGGATTTACTTGTCAATAACTCGCCTGGGAAACATCCAGAGAAGTCAAACACAGTGCTCCTATACTAATTGCCAGGCGCTGAGACGAATGCCGCCAAGATCGAGCGTCTAGGACTTACGGTTCAGGAGTTAATCACAGAAACATGGTTCTGAACATGCTGCCAATTTCTCGCCTGGGAAACATGCAGAGAAGTCCAAGATAGTGTTTTTTAGACTGGCTGCCACAAGCTGAATCGAATGCAGCCAAGAGCGAGCGTCTAGGCCTTACGGTTCAGGAGTTATTCACAGAAACATGGTTCTGAACATGCTGCCAATTGCTCGCCTGGGAAACATGCAGAGAAGTCCAAGATAGTGTTTTTTAGACTGGCTGCCACGAGCTGAATCGAATGCAGCCAAGAGCGAGCGTCTAGGACTTACGGTTCAGGAGTTATTCACAGAAACATGGTTCTGAACATGCTGCCAATTTCTCGCCTGGGAAACATGCAGAGAAGTCCAAGATAGTGTTTTTTAGACTGGCTGCCACGAGCTGAATCGAATGCAGCCAAGAGCGAGCGTCTAGGACTTACGGTTCAGGAGTTATTCACAGAAACATGGTTCTGAACATGCTGCCAATTGCTCGCCTGGGAAACATGCAGAGAAGTCCAAGATAGTGTTTTTTAGACTGGCTGCCACGAGCTGAATCGAATGCAGCCAAGAGCGAGCGTCTAGGACTTACGGTTCAGGAGTTATTCACAGAAACATGGTTCTGAACATGCTGCCAATTGCTCGCCTGGGAAACATGCAGAGAAGTCCAAGATAGTGTTTTTTAGACTGGCTGCCACGAGCTGAATCGAATGCAGCCAAGAGCGAGCGTCTAGGACTTACGGTTCAGGAGTTATTCACAGAAACATGGTTCTTTTACTGCCAGCCGCGAAAGCGAAAATAACCAAGATCGAGCGTCTAGGATTTACTTGTCAATAACTCGCCTGGGAAACATCCAGAGAAGTCAAACACAGTGCTCCTATACTAATTGCCAGGCGCTGAGACGAATGCCGCCAAGATTGAGCGTCTAGGACTTACGGTTCAGGAGTTATTCACAGAAACATGGTTCTGAACATGCTGCCAATTTCTCGCCTGGGAAACATGCAGAGAAGTCCAAGATAGTGTTTTTTAGACTGGCTGCCACGAGCTGAATCGAATGCAGCCAAGAGCGAGCGTCTAGGACTTACGGTTCAGGAGTTATTCACAGAAACATGGTTCTTTTACTGCCAGCCGCGAAAGCGAAAATAACCAAGATCGAGCGTCTAGGATTTACTTGTCAATAACTCGCCTGGGAAACATCCAGAGAAGTCAAACACAGTGCTCCTATACTAATTGCCAGGCGCTGAGACGAATGCCGCCAAGATCGAGCGTCTAGGACTTACGGTTCAGGAGTTATTCACAGAAACATGGTTCTGAACATGCTGCCAATTTCTCGCCTGGGAAACATGCAGAGAAGTCCAAGATAGTGTTTTTTAGACTGGCTGCCACGAGCTGAATCGAATGCAGCCAAGAGCGAGCGTCTAGGACTTACGGTTCAGGAGTTATTCACAGAAACATGGTTCTTTTACTGCCAGCCGCGAAAGCGAAAATAACCAAGATCGAGCGTCTAGGATTTACTTGTCAATAACTCGCCTGGGAAACATCCAGAGAAGTCAAACACAGTGCTCCTATACTAATTGCCAGGCGCTGAGACGAATGCCGCCAAGATCGAGCGTCTAGGACTTACGGTTCAGGAGTTATTCACAGAAACATGGTTTTGAACATGCTGCCAATTTCTCGCCTGGGAAACATGCAGAGAAGTCCAAGATAGTGTTTTTTAGACTGGCTGCCACGAGCTGAATCGAATGCAGCCAAGAGCGAGCGTCTAGGACTTACGGTTCAGGAGTTATTCACAGAAACATGGTTCTGAACATGCTGCCAATTGCTCGCCTGGGAAACATGCAGAGAAGTCCAAGATAGTGTTTTTTAGACTGGCTGCCACGAGCTGAATCGAATGCAGCCAAGAGCGAGCGTCTAGGACTTACGGTTCAGGAGTTATTCACAGAAACATGGTTCTGAACATGCTGCCAATTTCTCGCCTGGGAAACATGCAGAGAAGTCCAAGATAGTGTTTTTTAGACTGGCTGCCACGAGCTGAATCGAATGCAGCCAAGAGCGAGCGTCTAGGACTTACGGTTCAGGAGTTATTCACAGAAACATGGTTCTGAACATGCTGCCAATTGCTCGCCTGGGAAACATGCAGAGAAGTCCAAGATAGTGTTTTTTAGACTGGCTGCCACGAGCTGAATCGAATGCAGCCAAGAGCGAGCGTCTAGGACTTACGGTTCAGGAGTTATTCACAGAAACATGGTTCTGAACATGCTGCCAATTGCTCGCCTGGGAAACATGCAGAGAAGTCCAAGATAGTGTTTTTTAGACTGGCTGCCACGAGCTGAATCGAATGCAGCCAAGAGCGAGCGTCTAGGACTTACGGTTCAGGAGTTATTCACAGAAACATGGTTCTTTTACTGCCAGCCGCGAAAGCGAAAATAACCAAGATCGAGCGTCTAGGATTTACTTGTCAATAACTCGCCTGGGAAACATCCAGAGAAGTCAAACACAGTGCTCCTATACTAATTGCCAGGCGCTGAGACGAATGCCGCCAAGATCGAGCGTCTAGGACTTACGGTTCAGGAGTTATTCACAGAAACATGGTTCTGAACATGCTGCCAATTTCTCGCCTGGGAAACATGCAGAGAAGTCCAAGATAGTGTTTTTTAGACTGGCTGCCACGAGCTGAATCGAATGCAGCCAAGAGCGAGCGTCTAGGACTTACGGTTCAGGAGTTATTCACAGAAACATGGTTCTTTTACTGCCAGCCGCGAAAGCGAAAATAACCAAGATCGAGCGTCTAGGATTTACTTGTCAATAACTCGCCTGGGAAACATCCAGAGAAGTCAAACACAGTGCTCCTATACTAATTGCCAGGCGCTGAGACGAATGCCGCCAAGATCGAGCGTCTAGGACTTACGGTTCAGGAGTTATTCACAGAAACATGGTTTTGAACATGCTGCCAATTTCTCGCCTGGGAAACATGCAGAGAAGTCCAAGATAGTGTTTTTTAGACTGGCTGCCACGAGCTGAATCGAATGCAGCCAAGAGCGAGCGTCTAGGACTTACGGTTCAGGAGTTATTCACAGAAACATGGTTCTGAACATGCTGCCAATTGCTCGCCTGGGAAACATGCAGAGAAGTCCAAGATAGTGTTTTTTAGACTGGCTGCCACGAGCTGAATCGAATGCAGCCAAGAGCGAGCGTCTAGGACTTACGGTTCAGGAGTTATTCACAGAAACATGGTTCTGAACATGCTGCCAATTTCTCGCCTGGGAAACATGCAGAGAAGTCCAAGATAGTGTTTTTTAGACTGGCTGCCACGAGCTGAATCGAATGCAGCCAAGAGCGAGCGTCTAGGACTTACGGTTCAGGAGTTATTCACAGAAACATGGTTCTGAACATGCTGCCAATTGCTCGCCTGGGAAACATGCAGAGAAGTCCAAGATAGTGTTTTTTAGACTGGCTGCCACGAGCTGAATCGAATGCAGCCAAGAGCGAGCGTCTAGGACTTACGGTTCAGGAGTTATTCACAGAAACATGGTTCTGAACATGCTGCCAATTGCTCGCCTGGGAAACATGCAGAGAAGTCCAAGATAGTGTTTTTTAGACTGGCTGCCACGAGCTGAATCGAATGCAGCCAAGAGCGAGCGTCTAGGACTTACGGTTCAGGAGTTATTCACAGAAACATGGTTCTTTTACTGCCAGCCGCGAAAGCGAAAATAACCAAGATCGAGCGTCTAGGATTTACTTGTCAATAACTCGCCTGGGAAACATCCAGAGAAGTCAAACACAGTGCTCCTATACTAATTGCCAGGCGCTGAGACGAATGCCGCCAAGATCGAGCGTCTAGGACTTACGGTTCAGGAGTTATTCACAGAAACATGGTTCTGAACATGCTGCCAATTTCTCGCCTGGGAAACATGCAGAGAAGTCCAAGATAGTGTTTTTTAGACTGGCTGCCACGAGCTGAATCGAATGCAGCCAAGAGCGAGCGTCTAGGACTTACGGTTCAGGAGTTATTCACAGAAACATGGTTCTTTTACTGCCAGCCGCGAAAGCGAAAATAACCAAGATCGAGCGTCTAGGATTTACTTGTCAATAACTCGCCTGGGAAACATCCAGAGAAGTCAAACACAGTGCTCCTATACTAATTGCCAGGCGCTGAGACGAATGCCGCCAAGATCGAGCGTCTAGGACTTACGGTTCAGGAGTTATTCACAGAAACATGGTTCTGAACATGCTGCCAATTTCTCGCCTGGGAAACATGCAGAGAAGTCCAAGATAGTGTTTTTTAGACTGGCTGCCACGAGCTGAATCGAATGCAGCCAAGAGCGAGCGTCTAGGACTTACGGTTCAGGAGTTATTCACAGAAACATGGTTCTGAACATGCTGCCAATTGCTCGCCTGGGAAACATGCAGAGAAGTCCAAGATAGTGTTTTTTAGACTGGCTGCCACGAGCTGAATCGAATGCAGCCAAGAGCGAGCGTCTAGGACTTACGGTTCAGGAGTTATTCACAGAAACATGGTTCTGAACATG
The DNA here is from genome assembly GCF_050947455.1 of Rhinoderma darwinii. NCBI lineage: Eukaryota > Metazoa > Chordata > Amphibia > Anura > Rhinodermatidae > Rhinoderma > Rhinoderma darwinii. Next base: position 74,662 of record NW_027463919.1, read on the forward strand.
CTGCCAATTGCTCGCCTGGGAAACATGCAGAGAAGTCCAAGATAGTGTTTTTTAGACTGGCTGCCACGAGCTGAATCGAATGCAGCCAAGAGCGAGCGTCTAGGACTTACGGTTCAGGAGTTATTCACAGAAACATGGTTCTGAACATGCTGCCAATTTCTCGCCTGGGAAACATGCAGAGAAGTCCAAGATAGTGTTTTTTAGACTGGCTGCCACGAGCTGAATCGAATGCAGCCAAGAGCGAGCGTCTAGGACTTACGGTTCAGGAGTTATTCACAGAAACATGGTTCTGAACATGCTGCCAATTGCTCGCCTGGGAAACATGCAGAGAAGTCCAAGATAGTGTTTTTTAGACTGGCTGCCACGAGCTGAATCGAATGCAGCCAAGAGCGAGCGTCTAGGACTTACGGTTCAGGAGTTATTCACAGAAACATGGTTCTGAACATGCTGCCAATTGCTCGCCTGGGAAACATGCAGAGAAGTCCAAGATAGTGTTTTTTAGACTGGCTGCCACGAGCTGAATCGAATGCAGCCAAGAGCGAGCGTCTAGGACTTACGGTTCAGGAGTTATTCACAGAAACATGGTTCTTTTACTGCCAGCCGCGAAAGCGAAAATAACCAAGATCGAGCGTCTAGGATTTACTTGTCAATAACTCGCCTGGGAAACATCCAGAGAAGTCAAACACAGTGCTCCTATACTAATTGCCAGGCGCTGAGACGAATGCCGCCAAGATCGAGCGTCTAGGACTTACGGTTCAGGAGTTATTCACAGAAACATGGTTCTGAACATGCTGCCAATTTCTCGCCTGGGAAACATGCAGAGAAGTCCAAGATAGTGTTTTTTAGACTGGCTGCCACGAGCTGAATCGAATGCAGCCAAGAGCGAGCGTCTAGGACTTACGGTTCAGGAGTTATTCACAGAAACATGGTTCTTTTACTGCCAGCCGCGAAAGCGAAAATAACCAAGATCGAGCGTCTAGGATTTACTTGTCAATAACTCGCCTGGGAAACATCCAGAGAAGTCAAACACAGTGCTCCTATACTAATTGCCAGGCGCTGAGACGAATGCCGCCAAGATCGAGCGTCTAGGACTTACGGTTCAGGAGTTATTCACAGAAACATGGTTTTGAACATGCTGCCAATTTCTCGCCTGGGAAACATGCAGAGAAGTCCAAGATAGTGTTTTTTAGACTGGCTGCCACGAGCTGAATCGAATGCAGCCAAGAGCGAGCGTCTAGGACTTACGGTTCAGGAGTTATTCACAGAAACATGGTTCTGAACATGCTGCCAATTGCTCGCCTGGGAAACATGCAGAGAAGTCCAAGATAGTGTTTTTTAGACTGGCTGCCACGAGCTGAATCGAATGCAGCCAAGAGCGAGCGTCTAGGACTTACGGTTCAGGAGTTATTCACAGAAACATGGTTCTGAACATGCTGCCAATTTCTCGCCTGGGAAACATGCAGAGAAGTCCAAGATAGTGTTTTTTAGACTGGCTGCCACGAGCTGAATCGAATGCAGCCAAGAGCGAGCGTCTAGGACTTACGGTTCAGGAGTTATTCACAGAAACATGGTTCTGAACATGCTGCCAATTGCTCGCCTGGGAAACATGCAGAGAAGTCCAAGATAGTGTTTTTTAGACTGGCTGCCACGAGCTGAATCGAATGCAGCCAAGAGCGAGCGTCTAGGACTTACGGTTCAGGAGTTATTCACAGAAACATGGTTCTGAACATGCTGCCAATTGCTCGCCTGGGAAACATGCAGAGAAGTCCAAGATAGTGTTTTTTAGACTGGCTGCCACGAGCTGAATCGAATGCAGCCAAGAGCGAGCGTCTAGGACTTACGGTTCAGGAGTTATTCACAGAAACATGGTTCTTTTACTGCCAGCCGCGAAAGCGAAAATAACCAAGATCGAGCGTCTAGGATTTACTTGTCAATAACTCGCCTGGGAAACATCCAGAGAAGTCAAACACAGTGCTCCTATACTAATTGCCAGGCGCTGAGACGAATGCCGCCAAGATCGAGCGTCTAGGACTTACGGTTCAGGAGTTATTCACAGAAACATGGTTCTGAACATGCTGCCAATTTCTCGCCTGGGAAACATGCAGAGAAGTCCAAGATAGTGTTTTTTAGACTGGCTGCCACGAGCTGAATCGAATGCAGCCAAGAGCGAGCGTCTAGGACTTACGGTTCAGGAGTTATTCACAGAAACATGGTTCTTTTACTGCCAGCCGCGAAAGCGAAAATAACCAAGATCGAGCGTCTAGGATTTACTTGTCAATAACTCGCCTGGGAAACATCCAGAGAAGTCAAACACAGTGCTCCTATACTAATTGCCAGGCGCTGAGACGAATGCCGCCAAGATCGAGCGTCTAGGACTTACGGTTCAGGAGTTATTCACAGAAACATGGTTCTGAACATGCTGCCAATTTCTCGCCTGGGAAACATGCAGAGAAGTCCAAGATAGTGTTTTTTAGACTGGCTGCCACGAGCTGAATCGAATGCAGCCAAGAGCGAGCGTCTAGGACTTACGGTTCAGGAGTTATTCACAGAAACATGGTTCTGAACATGCTGCCAATTGCTCGCCTGGGAAACATGCAGAGAAGTCCAAGATAGTGTTTTTTAGACTGGCTGCCACGAGCTGAATCGAATGCAGCCAAGAGCGAGCGTCTAGGACTTACGGTTCAGGAGTTATTCACAGAAACATGGTTCTGAACATGCTGCCAATTGCTCGCCTGGGAAACATGCAGAGAAGTCCAAGATAGTGTTTTTTAGACTGGCTGCCACGAGCTGAATCGAATGCAGCCAAGAGCGAGCGTCTAGGACTTACGGTTCAGGAGTTATTCACAGAAACATGGTTCTGAACATGCTGCCAATTTCTCGCCTGGGAAACATGCAGAGAAGTCCAAGATAGTGTTTTTTAGACTGGCTGCCACGAGCTGAATCGAATGCAGCCAAGAGCGAGCGTCTAGGACTTACGGTTCAGGAGTTATTCACAGAAACATGGTTCTGAACATGCTGCCAATTGCTCGCCTGGGAAACATGCAGAGAAGTCCAAGATAGTGTTTTTTAGACTGGCTGCCACGAGCTGAATCGAATGCAGCCAAGAGCGAGCGTCTAGGACTTACGGTTCAGGAGTTATTCACAGAAACATGGTTCTGAACATGCTGCCAATTGCTCGCCTGGGAAACATGCAGAGAAGTCCAAGATAGTGTTTTTTAGACTGGCTGCCACGAGCTGAATCGAATGCAGCCAAGAGCGAGCGTCTAGGACTTACGGTTCAGGAGTTATTCACAGAAACATGGTTCTTTTACTGCCAGCCGCGAAAGCGAAAATAACCAAGATTGAGCGTCTAGGATTTACTTGTCAATAACTCGCCTGGGAAACATCCAGAGAAGTCAAACACAGTGCTCCTATACTAATTGCCAGGCGCTGAGACGAATGCCGCCAAGATCGAGCGTCTAGGACTTACGGTTCAGGAGTTATTCACAGAAACATGGTTCTGAACATGCTGCCAATTTCTCGCCTGGGAAACATGCAGAGAAGTCCAAGATAGTGTTTTTTAGACTGGCTGCCACGAGCTGAATCGAATGCAGCCAAGAGCGAGCGTCTAGGACTTACGGTTCAGGAGTTATTCACAGAAACATGGTTCTTTTACTGCCAGCCGCGAAAGCGAAAATAACCAAGATCGAGCGTCTAGGATTTACTTGTCAATAACTCGCCTGGGAAACATCCAGAGAAGTCAAACACAGTGCTCCTATACTAATTGCCAGGCGCTGAGACGAATGCCGCCAAGATCGAGCGTCTAGGACTTACGGTTCAGGAGTTATTCACAGAAACATGGTTCTGAACATGCTGCCAATTTCTCGCCTGGGAAACATGCAGAGAAGTCCAAGATAGTGTTTTTTAGACTGGCTGCCACGAGCTGAATCGAATGCAGCCAAGAGCGAGCGTCTAGGACTTACGGTTCAGGAGTTATTCACAGAAACATGGTTCTGAACATGCTGCCAATTGCTCGCCTGGGAAACATGCAGAGAAGTCCAAGATAGTGTTTTTTAGACTGGCTGCCACGAGCTGAATCGAATGCAGCCAAGAGCGAGCGTCTAGGACTTACGGTTCAGGAGTTATTCACAGAAACATGGTTCTGAACATGCTGCCAATTTCTCGCCTGGGAAACATGCAGAGAAGTCCAAGATAGTGTTTTTTAGACTGGCTGCCACGAGCTGAATCGAATGCAGCCAAGAGCGAGCGTCTAGGACTTACGGTTCAGGAGTTATTCACAGAAACATGGTTCTGAACATGCTGCCAATTTCTCGCCTGGGAAACATGCAGAGAAGTCCAAGATAGTGTTTTTTAGACTGGCTGCCACGAGCTGAATCGAATGCAGCCAAGAGCGAGCGTCTAGGACTTACGGTTCAGGAGTTATTCACAGAAACATGGTTCTGAACATGCTGCCAATTGCTCGCCTGGGAAACATGCAGAGAAGTCCAAGATAGTGTTTTTTAGACTGGCTGCCACGAGCTGAATCGAATGCAGCCAAGAGCGAGCGTCTAGGACTTACGGTTCAGGAGTTATTCACAGAAACATGGTTCTGAACATGCTGCCAATTTCTCGCCTGGGAAACATGCAGAGAAGTCCAAGATAGTGTTTTTTAGACTGGCTGCCACGAGCTGAATCGAATGCAGCCAAGAGCGAGCGTCTAGGACTTACGGTTCAGGAGTTATTCACAGAAACATGGTTCTGAACATGCTGCCAATTTCTCGCCTGGGAAACATGCAGAGAAGTCCAAGATAGTGTTTTTTAGACTGGCTGCCACGAGCTGAATCGAATGCAGCCAAGAGCGAGCGTCTAGGACTTACGGTTCAGGAGTTATTCACAGAAACATGGTTCTGAACATGCTGCCAATTGCTCGCCTGGGAAACATGCAGAGAAGTCCAAGATAGTGTTTTTTAGACTGGCTGCCACGAGCTGAATCGAATGCAGCCAAGAGCGAGCGTCTAGGACTTACGGTTCAGGAGTTATTCACAGAAACATGGTTCTGAACATGCTGCCAATTGCTCGCCTGGGAAACATGCAGAGAAGTCCAAGATAGTGTTTTTTAGACTGGCTGCCACGAGCTGAATCGAATGCAGCCAAGAGCGAGCGTCTAGGACTTACGGTTCAGGAGTTATTCACAGAAACATGGTTCTTTTACTGCCAGCCGCGAAAGCGAAAATAACCAAGATCGAGCGTCTAGGATTTACTTGTCAATAACTCGCCTGGGAAACATCCAGAGAAGTCAAACACAGTGCTCCTATACTAATTGCCAGGCGCTGAGACGAATGCCGCCAAGATCGAGCGTCTAGGACTTACGGTTCAGGAGTTATTCACAGAAACATGGTTCTGAACATGCTGCCAATTTCTCGCCTGGGAAACATGCAGAGAAGTCCAAGATAGTGTTTTTTAGACTGGCTGCCACGAGCTGAATCGAATGCAGCCAAGAGCGAGCGTCTAGGACTTACGGTTCAGGAGTTATTCACAGAAACATGGTTCTTTTACTGCCAGCCGCGAAAGCGAAAATAACCAAGATCGAGCGTCTAGGATTTACTTGTCAATAACTCGCCTGGGAAACATCCAGAGAAGTCAAACACAGTGCTCCTATACTAATTGCCAGGCGCTGAGACGAATGCCGCCAAGATCGAGCGTCTAGGACTTACGGTTCAGGAGTTATTCACAGAAACATGGTTCTGAACATGCTGCCAATTTCTCGCCTGGGAAACATGCAGAGAAGTCCAAGATAGTGTTTTTTAGACTGGCTGCCACGAGCTGAATCGAATGCAGCCAAGAGCGAGCGTCTAGGACTTACGGTTCAGGAGTTATTCACAGAAACATGGTTCTTTTACTGCCAGCCGCGAAAGCGAAAATAACCAAGATCGAGCGTCTAGGATTTACTTGTCAATAACTCGCCTGGGAAACATCCAGAGAAGTCAAACACAGTGCTCCTATACTAATTGCCAGGCGCTGAGACGAATGCCGCCAAGATCGAGCGTCTAGGACTTACGGTTCAGGAGTTATTCACAGAAACATGGTTCTGAACATGCTGCCAATTTCTCGCCTGGGAAACATGCAGAGAAGTCCAAGATAGTGTTTTTTAGACTGGCTGCCACGAGCTGAATCGAATGCAGCCAAGAGCGAGCGTCTAGGACTTACGGTTCAGGAGTTATTCACAGAAACATGGTTCTGAACATGCTGCCAATTGCTCGCCTGGGAAACATGCAGAGAAGTCCAAGATAGTGTTTTTTAGACTGGCTGCCACGAGCTGAATCGAATGCAGCCAAGAGCGAGCGTCTAGGACTTACGGTTCAGGAGTTATTCACAGAAACATGGTTCTGAACATGCTGCCAATTTCTCGCCTGGGAAACATGCAGAGAAGTCCAAGATAGTGTTTTTTAGACTGGCTGCCACGAGCTGAATCGAATGCAGCCAAGAGCGAGCGTCTAGGACTTACGGTTCAGGAGTTATTCACAGAAACATGGTTCTGAACATGCTGCCAATTTCTCGCCTGGGAAACATGCAGAGAAGTCCAAGATAGTGTTTTTTAGACTGGCTGCCACGAGCTGAATCGAATGCAGCCAAGAGCGAGCGTCTAAGACTTACGGTTCAGGAGTTATTCACAGAAACATGGTTCTGAACATGCTGCCAATTGCTCGCCTGGGAAACATGCAGAGAAGTCCAAGATAGTGTTTTTTAGACTGGCTGCCACGAGCTGAATCGAATGCAGCCAAGAGCGAGCGTCTAGGACTTACGGTTCAGGAGTTATTCACAGAAACATGGTTCTGAACATGCTGCCAATTGCTCGCCTGGGAAACATGCAGAGAAGTCCAAGATAGTGTTTTTTAGACTGGCTGCCACGAGCTGAATCGAATGCAGCCAAGAGCGAGCGTCTAGGACTTACGGTTCAGGAGTTATTCACAGAAACATGGTTCTTTTACTGCCAGCCGCGAAAGCGAAAATAACCAAGATCGAGCGTCTAGGATTTACTTGTCAATAACTCGCCTGGGAAACATCCAGAGAAGTCAAACACAGTGCTCCTATACTAATTGCCAGGCGCTGAGACGAATGCCGCCAAGATCGAGCGTCTAGGACTTACGGTTCAGGAGTTATTCACAGAAACATGGTTCTGAACATGCTGCCAATTTCTCGCCTGGGAAACATGCAGAGAAGTCCAAGATAGTGTTTTTTAGACTGGCTGCCACGAGCTGAATCGAATGCAGCCAAGAGCGAGCGTCTAGGACTTACGGTTCAGGAGTTATTCACAGAAACATGGTTCTTTTACTGCCAGCCGCGAAAGCGAAAATAACCAAGATCGAGCGTCTAGGATTTACTTGTCAATAACTCGCCTGGGAAACATCCAGAGAAGTCAAACACAGTGCTCCTATACTAATTGCCAGGCGCTGAGACGAATGCCGCCAAGATCGAGCGTCTAGGACTTACGGTTCAGGAGTTATTCACAGAAACATGGTTTTGAACATGCTGCCAATTTCTCGCCTGGGAAACATGCAGAGAAGTCCAAGATAGTGTTTTTTAGACTGGCTGCCACGAGCTGAATCGAATGCAGCCAAGAGCGAGCGTCTAGGACTTACGGTTCAGGAGTTATTCACAGAAACATGGTTCTGAACATGCTGCCAATTGCTCGCCTGGGAAACATGCAGAGAAGTCCAAGATAGTGTTTTTTTAGACTGGCTGCCACGAGCTGAATCGAATGCAGCCAAGAGCGAGCGTCTAGGACTTACGGTTCAGGAGTTATTCACAGAAACATGGTTCTTTTACTGCCAGCCGCGAAAGCGAAAATAACCAAGATCGAGCGTCTAGGATTTACTTGTCAATAACTCGCCTGGGAAACATCCAGAGAAGTCAAACACAGTGCTCCTATACTAATTGCCAGGCGCTGAGACGAATGCCGCCAAGATCGAGCGTCTAGGACTTACGGTTCAGGAGTTATTCACAGAAACATGGTTCTGAACATGCTGCCAATTTCTCGCCTGGGAAACATGCAGAGAAGTCCAAGATAGTGTTTTTTAGACTGGCTGCCACGAGCTGAATCGAATGCAGCCAAGAGCGAGCGTCAGGACTTACGGTTCAGGAGTTATTCACAGAAACATGGTTCTGAACATGCTGCCAATTGCTCGCCTGGGAAACATGCAGAGAAGTCCAAGATAGTGTTTTTTAGACTGGCTGCCACGAGCTGAATCGAATGCAGCCAAGAGCGAGCGTCTAGGACTTACGGTTCAGGAGTTATTCACAGAAACATGGTTCTGAACATGCTGCCAATTGCTCGCCTGGGAAACATGCAGAGAAGTCCAAGATAGTGTTTTTTAGACTGGCTGCCACGAGCTGAATCGAATGCAGCCAAGAGCGAGCGTCTAGGACTTACGGTTCAGGAGTTATTCACAGAAACATGGTTCTGAACATGCTGCCAATTTCTCGCCTGGGAAACATGCAGAGAAGTCCAAGATAGTGTTTTTTAGACTGGCTGCCACGAGCTGAATCGAATGCAGCCAAGAGCGAGCGTCTAGGACTTACGGTTCAGGAGTTATTCACAGAAACATGGTTCTGAACATGCTGCCAATTGCTCGCCTGGGAAACATGCAGAGAAGTCCAAGATAGTGTTTTTTAGACTGGCTGCCACGAGCTGAATCGAATGCAGCCAAGAGCGAGCGTCTAGGACTTACGGTTCAGGAGTTATTCACAGAAACATGGTTCTTTTACTGCCAGCCGCGAAAGCGAAAATAACCAAGATCGAGCGTCTAGGATTTACTTGTCAATAACTCGCCTGGGAAACATCCAGAGAAGTCAAACACAGTGCTCCTATACTAATTGCCAGGCGCTGAGACGAATGCCGCCAAGATCGAGCGTCTAGGACTTACGGTTCAGGAGTTATTCACAGAAACATGGTTCTGAACATGCTGCCAATTTCTCGCCTGGGAAACATGCAGAGAAGTCCAAGATAGTGTTTTTTAGACTGGCTGCCACGAGCTGAATCGAATGCAGCCAAGAGCGAGCGTCTAGGACTTACGGTTCAGGAGTTATTCACAGAAACATGGTTCTTTTACTGCCAGCCGCGAAAGCGAAAATAACCAAGATCGAGCGTCTAGGATTTACTTGTCAATAACTCGCCTGGGAAACATCCAGAGAAGTCAAACACAGTGCTCCTATACTAATTGCCAGGCGCTGAGACGAATGCCGCCAAGATCGAGCGTCTAGGACTTACGGTTCAGGAGTTATTCACAGAAACATGGTTTTGAACATGCTGCCAATTTCTCGCCTGGAAAACATGCAGAGAAGTCCAAGATAGTGTTTTTTAGACTGGCTGCCACGAGCTGAATCGAATGCAGCCAAGAGCGAGCGTCTAGGACTTACGGTTCAGGAGTTATTCACAGAAACATGGTTCTGAACATGCTGCCAATTGCTCGCCTGGGAAACATGCAGAGAAGTCCAAGATAGTGTTTTTTAGACTGGCTGCCACGAGCTGAATCGAATGCAGCCAAGAGCGAGCGTCTAGGACTTACGGTTCAGGAGTTATTCACAGAAACATGGTTCTGAACATGCTGCCAATTTCTCGCCTGGGAAACATGCAGAGAAGTCCAAGATAGTGTTTTTTAGACTGGCTGCCACGAGCTGAATCGAATGCAGCCAAGAGCGAGCGTCTAGGACTTACGGTTCAGGAGTTATTCACAGAAACATGGTTCTGAACATGCTGCCAATTGCTCGCCTGGGAAACATGCAGAGAAGTCCAAGATAGTGTTTTTTAGACTGGCTGCCACGAGCTGAATCGAATGCAGCCAAGAGCGAGCGTCTAGGACTTACGGTTCAGGAGTTATTCACAGAAACATGGTTCTGAACATGCTGCCAATTGCTCGCCTGGGAAACATGCAGAGAAGTCCAAGATAGTGTTTTTTAGACTGGCTGCCACGAGCTGAATCGAATGCAGCCAAGAGCGAGCGTCTAGGACTTACGGTTCAGGAGTTATTCACAGAAACATGGTTCTTTTACTGCCAGCCGCGAAAGCGAAAATAACCAAGATCGAGCGTCTAGGATTTACTTGTCAATAACTCGCCTGGGAAACATCCAGAGAAGTCAAACACAGTGCTCCTATACTAATTGCCAGGCGCTGAGACGAATGCCGCCAAGATCGAGCGTCTAGGACTTACGGTTCAGGAGTTATTCACAGAAACATGGTTCTGAACATGCTGCCAATTTCTCGCCTGGGAAACATGCAGAGAAGTCCAAGATAGTGTTTTTTAGACTGGCTGCCACGAGCTGAATCGAATGCAGCCAAGAGCGAGCGTCTAGGACTTACGGTTCAGGAGTTATTCACAGAAACATGGTTCTTTTACTGCCAGCCGCGAAAGCGAAAATAACCAAGATCGAGCGTCTAGGATTTACTTGTCAATAACTCGCCTGGGAAACATCCAGAGAAGTCAAACACAGTGCTCCTATACTAATTGCCAGGCGCTGAGACGAATGCCGCCAAGATCGAGCGTCTAGGACTTACGGTTCAGGAGTTATTCACAGAAACATGGTTCTGAACATGCTGCCAATTTCTCGCCTGGGAAACATGCAGAGAAGTCCAAGATAGTGTTTTTTAGACTGGCTGCCACGAGCTGAATCGAATGCAGCCAAGAGCGAGCGTCTAGGACTTACGGTTCAGGAGTTATTCACAGAAACATGGTTCTGAACATGCTGCCAATTGCTCGCCTGGGAAACATGCAGAGAAGTCCAAGATAGTGTTTTTTAGACTGGCTGCCACGAGCTGAATCGAATGCAGCCAAGAGCGAGCGTCTAGGACTTACGGTTCAGGAGTTATTCACAGAAACATGGTTCTGAACATGCTGCCAATTGCTCGCCTGGGAAACATGCAGAGAAGTCCAAGATAGTGTTTTTTAGACTGGCTGCCACGAGCTGAATCGAATGCAGCCAAGAGCGAGCGTCTAGGACTTACGGTTCAGGAGTTATTCACAGAAACATGGTTCTGAACATGCTGCCAATTTCTCGCCTGGGAAACATGCAGAGAAGTCCAAGATAGTGTTTTTTAGACTGGCTGCCACGAGCTGAATCGAATGCAGCCAAGAGCGAGCGTCTAGGACTTACGGTTCAGGAGTTATTCACAGAAACATGGTTCTGAACATGCTGCCAATTGCTCGCCTGGGAAACATGCAGAGAAGTCCAAGATAGTGTTTTTTAGACTGGCTGCCACGAGCTGAATCGAATGCAGCCAAGAGCGAGCGTCTAGGACTTACGGTTCAGGAGTTATTCACAGAAACATGGTTCTTTTACTGCCAGCCGCGAAAGCGAAAATAACCAAGATCGAGCGTCTAGGATTTACTTGTCAATAACTCGCCTGGGAAACATCCAGAGAAGTCAAACACAGTGCTCCTATACTAATTGCCAGGCGCTGAGACGAATGCCGCCAAGATCGAGCGTCTAGGACTTACGGTTCAGGAGTTATTCACAGAAACATGGTTCTGAACATGCTGCCAATTTCTCGCCTGGGAAACATGCAGAGAAGTCCAAGATAGTGTTTTTTAGACTGGCTGCCACGAGCTGAATCGAATGCAGCCAAGAGCGAGCGTCTAGGACTTACGGTTCAGGAGTTATTCACAGAAACATGGTTCTTTTACTGCCAGCCGCGAAAGCGAAAATAACCAAGATCGAGCGTCTAGGATTTACTTGTCAATAACTCGCCTGGGAAACATCCAGAGAAGTCAAACACAGTGCTCCTATACTAATTGCCAGGCGCTGAGACGAATGCCGCCAAGATCGAGCGTCTAGGACTTACGGTTCAGGAGTTATTCACAGAAACATGGTTTTGAACATGCTGCCAATTTCTCGCCTGGAAAACATGCAGAGAAGTCCAAGATAGTGTTTTTTAGACTGGCTGCCACGAGCTGAATCGAATGCAGCCAAGAGCGAGCGTCTAGGACTTACGGTTCAGGAGTTATTCACAGAAACATGGTTCTGAACATGCTGCCAATTGCTCGCCTGGGAAACATGCAGAGAAGTCCAAGATAGTGTTTTTTAGACTGGCTGCCACGAGCTGAATCGAATGCAGCCAAGAGCGAGCGTCTAGGACTTACGGTTCAGGAGTTATTCACAGAAACATGGTTCTGAACATGCTGCCAATTTCTCGCCTGGGAAACATGCAGAGAAGTCCAAGATAGTGTTTTTTAGACTGGCTGCCACGAGCTGAATCGAATGCAGCCAAGAGCGAGCGTCTAGGACTTACGGTTCAGGAGTTATTCACAGAAACATGGTTCTGAACATGCTGCCAATTGCTCGCCTGGGAAACATGCAGAGAAGTCCAAGATAGTGTTTTTTAGACTGGCTGCCACGAGCTGAATCGAATGCAGCCAAGAGCGAGCGTCTAGGACTTACGGTTCAGGAGTTATTCACAGAAACATGGTTCTGAACATGCTGCCAATTGCTCGCCTGGGAAACATGCAGAGAAGTCCAAGATAGTGTTTTTTAGACTGGCTGCCACGAGCTGAATCGAATGCAGCCAAGAGCGAGCGTCTAGGACTTACGGTTCAGGAGTTATTCACAGAAACATGGTTCTTTTACTGCCAGCCGCGAAAGCGAAAATAACCAAGATCGAGCGTCTAGGATTTACTTGTCAATAACTCGCCTGGGAAACATCCAGAGAAGTCAAACACAGTGCTCCTATACTAATTGCCAGGCGCTGAGACGAATGCCGCCAAGATCGAGCGTCTAGGACTTACGGTTCAGGAGTTATTCACAGAAACATGGTTCTGAACATGCTGCCAATTTCTCGCCTGGGAAACATGCAGAGAAGTCCAAGATAGTGTTTTTAGACTGGCTGCCACGAGCTGAATCGAATGCAGCCAAGAGCGAGCGTCTAGGACTTACGGTTCAGGAGTTATTCACAGAAACATGGTTCTTTTACTGCCAGCCGCGAAAGCGAAAATAACCAAGATCGAGCGTCTAGGATTTACTTGTCAATAACTCGCCTGGGAAACATCCAGAGAAGTCAAACACAGTGCTCCTATACTAATTGCCAGGCGCTGAGACGAATGCCGCCAAGATCGAGCGTCTAGGACTTACGGTTCAGGAGTTATTCACAGAAACATGGTTCTGAACATGCTGCCAATTTCTCGCCTGGGAAACATGCAGAGAAGTCCAAGATAGTGTTTTTTAGACTGGCTGCCACGAGCTGAATCGAATGCAGCCAAGAGCGAGCGTCTAGGACTTACGGTTCAGGAGTTATTCACAGAAACATGGTTCTGAACATGCTGCCAATTGCTCGCCTGGGAAACATGCAGAGAAGTCCAAGATAGTGTTTTTTAGACTGGCTGCCACGAGCTGAATCGAATGCAGCCAAGAGCGAGCGTCTAGGACTTACGGTTCAGGAGTTATTCACAGAAACATGGTTCTGAACATGCTGCCAATTTCTCGCCTGGGAAACATGCAGAGAAGTCCAAGATAGTGTTTTTTAGACTGGCTGCCACGAGCTGAATCGAATGCAGCCAAGAGCGAGCGTCTAGGACTTACGGTTCAGGAGTTATTCACAGAAACATGGTTCTGAACATGCTGCCAATTTCTCGCCTGGGAAACATGCAGAGAAGTCCAAGATAGTGTTTTTTAGACTGGCTGCCACGAGCTGAATCGAATGCAGCCAAGAGCGAGCGTCTAGGACTTACGGTTCAGGAGTTATTCACAGAAACATGGTTCTGAACATGCTGCCAATTGCTCGCCTGGGAAACATGCAGAGAAGTCCAAGATAGTGTTTTTAGACTGGCTGCCACGAGCTGAATCGAATGCAGCCAAGAGCGAGCGTCTAGGACTTACGGTTCAGGAGTTATTCACAGAAACATGGTTCTGAACATGCTGCCAATTGCTCGCCTGGGAAACATGCAGAGAAGTCCAAGATAGTGTTTTTTAGACTGGCTGCCACGAGCTGAATCGAATGCAGCCAAGAGCGAGCGTCTAGGACTTACGGTTCAGGAGTTATTCACAGAAACATGGTTCTTTTACTGCCAGCCGCGAAAGCGAAAATAACCAAGATCGAGCGTCTAGGATTTACTTGTCAATAACTCGCCTGGGAAACATCCAGAGAAGTCAAACACAGTGCTCCTATACTAATTGCCAGGCGCTGAGACGAATGCCGCCAAGATCGAGCGTCTAGGACTTACGGTTCAGGAGTTATTCACAGAAACATGGTTCTGAACATGCTGCCAATTTCTCGCCTGGGAAACATGCAGAGAAGTCCAAGATAGTGTTTTTTAGACTGGCTGCCACGAGCTGAATCGAATGCAGCCAAGAGCGAGCGTCTAGGACTTACGGTTCAGGAGTTATTCACAGAAACATGGTTCTTTTACTGCCAGCCGCGAAAGCGAAAATAACCAAGATCGAGCGTCTAGGATTTACTTGTCAATAACTCGCCTGGGAAACATCCAGAGAAGTCAAACACAGTGCTCCTATACTAATTGCCAGGCGCTGAGACGAATGCCGCCAAGATCGAGCGTCTAGGACTTACGGTTCAGGAGTTATTCACAGAAACATGGTTCTGAACATGCTGCCAATTTCTCGCCTGGGAAACATGCAGAGAAGTCCAAGATAGTGTTTTTTAGACTGGCTGCCACGAGCTGAATCGAATGCAGCCAAGAGCGAGCGTCTAGGACTTACGGTTCAGGAGTTATTCACAGAAACATGGTTCTGAACATGCTGCCAATTGCTCGCCTGGGAAACATGCAGAGAAGTCCAAGATAGTGTTTTTTAGACTGGCTGCCACGAGCTGAATCGAATGCAGCCAAGAGCGAGCGTCTAGGACTTACGGTTCAGGAGTTATTCACAGAAACATGGTTCTGAACATGCTGCCAATTTCTCGCCTGGGAAACATGCAGAGAAGTCCAAGATAGTGTTTTTTAGACTGGCTGCCACGAGCTGAATCGAATGCAGCCAAGAGCGAGCGTCTAGGACTTACGGTTCAGGAGTTATTCACAGAAACATGGTTCTGAACATGCTGCCAATTTCTCGCCTGGGAAACATGCAGAGAAGTCCAAGATAGTGTTTTTTAGACTGGCTGCCACGAGCTGAATCGAATGCAGCCAAGAGCGAGCGTCTAGGACTTACGGTTCAGGAGTTATTCACAGAAACATGGTTCTGAACATGCTGCCAATTGCTCGCCTGGGAAACATGCAGAGAAGTCCAAGATAGTGTTTTTTAGACTGGCTGCCACGAGCTGAATCGAATGCAGCCAAGAGCGAGCGTCTAGGACTTACGGTTCAGGAGTTATTCACAGAAACATGGTTCTGAACATGCTGCCAATTGCTCGCCTGGGAAACATGCAGAGAAGTCCAAGATAGTGTTTTTTAGACTGGCTGCCACGAGCTGAATCGAATGCAGCCAAGAGCGAGCGTCTAGGACTTACGGTTCAGGAGTTATTCACAGAAACATGGTTCTGAACATGCTGCCAATTGCTCGCCTGGGAAACATGCAGAGAAGTCCAAGATAGTGTTTTTTAGACTGGCTGCCACGAGCTGAATCGAATGCAGCCAAGAGCGAGCGTCTAGGACTTACGGTTCAGGAGTTATTCACAGAAACATGGTTCTTTTACTGCCAGCCGCGAAAGCGAAAATAACCAAGATCGAGCGTCTAGGATTTACTTGTCAATAACTCGCCTGGGAAACATCCAGAGAAGTCAAACACAGTGCTCCTATACTAATTGCCAGGCGCTGAGACGAATGCCGCCAAGATCGAGCGTCTAGGACTTACGGTTCAGGAGTTATTCACAGAAACATGGTTCTGAACATGCTGCCAATTTCTCGCCTGGGAAACATGCAGAGAAGTCCAAGATAGTGTTTTTTAGACTGGCTGCCACGAGCTGAATCGAATGCAGCCAAGAGCGAGCGTCTAGGACTTACGGTTCAGGAGTTATTCACAGAAACATGGTTCTTTTACTGCCAGCCGCGAAAGCGAAAATAACCAAGATCGAGCGTCTAGGATTTACTTGTCAATAACTCGCCTGGGAAACATCCAGAGAAGTCAAACACAGTGCTCCTATACTAATTGCCAGGCGCTGAGACGAATGCCGCCAAGATCGAGCGTCTAGGACTTACGGTTCAGGAGTTATTCACAGAAACATGGTTTTGAACATGCTGCCAATTTCTCGCCTGGGAAACATGCAGAGAAGTCCAAGATAGTGTTTTTTAGACTGGCTGCCACGAGCTGAATCGAATGCAGCCAAGAGCGAGCGTCTAGGACTTACGGTTCAGGAGTTATTCACAGAAACATGGTTCTGAACATGCTGCCAATTGCTCGCCTGGGAAACATGCAGAGAAG